>NW_007730125.1:64484-206243 GCF_000696425.1 Galeopterus variegatus | reverse complement strand
TCAACATCACTCAGCATCCGGGAAATGCAAATCAAAACCACACTGAGATACCATATCAACCCAGTTAGGATGGCCAAAATCCAAAAGACGCTGATCGATAAATGCTGGCCAGGTTGCGGAGAAAAAGGAACTCTCATACAGTTGCGGAGAAAAAGGAACTCTCATACATTGTTGGTGGAAATGCAAAATGGTGCAACCCCTCTGGAACATGGTATGGAGGTTCCTCAAACAGTTGCAGATAGATCTACCATATGACCCAGCTATCCCACTGCTGGGAATATATCCAAAGGAATGGAAATCATCAAGTCGAAGGTATACCTGTTCCCCAATGTTCATTGCAGCACTCTTCACAATAGCCAAGAGCTGGAATCAGCCCAAATGTCCATCATCGGATGAGTGGATACGGAAAATGTGGTATATCTACACAATGGAATACTACTCAGCTATAAAAACGAATGAAATACTGCCATTTGCAACAGCATGGATGGACCTTGAAAGAATAATATTAAGTGAAAAGGGTCAGCCAGAGAAAAAGAAATACCACATGTTCTCACTTATTGGAGGGAGCTAAAAATAAATAAATAAATTCACACACATACATACATACACACACACACAGACAAAACAAAACAAAACAAAACAAAAAAACAAAAAAAACCCCAAAAACCAGGGCGGGGGGAGAGGAAGATATAACAACCACAATTTTTTTGAAGTTCTTATAACAAGCAAATGGAAAGGACATGCTTGGGTGGGAGGGGGTAGAGGGAGGAGGGAGGGAGGGAGGTTTCGGTGATGGGACATAATAATCAACTACATTGTATATTGACAAAAAAAATTTTTTTTAAAAATTGCGTTGTAATGAACATTTTATCAAATGCATATATGCCTACTGTTGTACTTTGAATGTTCCCCCAAGCTCATGTTGCAGCTTGACCTTCAATATGGTGGTGGAAAGTGGAGCCTTTAAGAGGTGATTGGATCCCAAGGTCTATGCCCTTGTGAATGAATAGATCCATTCATCAAGCAATGGGTTGATGGTCTAATGGATTATCACATGCATGGTTCTGAGAACTTTATAAAGAGAGAGAGTGAGAAAGTTAGCTCTCTCTTTCTCTTGCCATTTTCTCCATCTGATACCCTGTGTTGCCATCGGACTCTGTAGTGAGTTCCCATCAAAAAGAAGACCCTCACCCGATGAGCCCTCTGGTCTGTGGGCTTCCCAGATTCCAAAAATGTAAGAAATAAATCTTTTTTTTTTTTTTTAATTAATTACCCGGTTTCCAGTATTGTGTTATCAGCAACAGAAACGGACTGATACAACTACATACGTATTTCTGCTGGGTAAATACCTCTGGGTGGAAATAATAAGCTGAAGGTTACACACATGTTCTCCTTTATTGGATATTGCCAAACATTTTTGAGAGCATTTCCAACAGAATTTGAGGGTTTTGACTGATGCATGTTGACACCAACAATTGTATATCTTTCTCCCCTTCCAGGGTGTTTTTGTGCTTTTAGTTTACATTTACTTTTAGGCTTTTACTTTACATTTAGGTTGGATTGTGTTGATAAATATGAGTGGACTTGCCATCTTCACAGCACTGGATCTTTTGATCCATGAACAGACATATCTGAAAGTAGAGAGAACAGTTGTCCTAGATGTGTCCCTGACCTTGGGAAAAAGTAGTCACTTACCTGTAAGTATGATGCAAACTCTAAGTTTTTCTTAGATTCCCTTTATGACTTTAGGAAGTATTCTTCTATTTATAATTTGTCAAGAGTTTTAACAGTTATAGATGTTACATTTGTCGGTTATTTTTTATGAATCTACTGATAGGATCCTATGGGTTTTTTTCATTCTATTAATATCACAAATTATATTGATTTTTGGAATGTTATTTATACCAATCTTTATTCCTGAGATAAATCTTATTTCGTCTTGGCATATTAGATTGTTTATATATCATTGCCTTTGATATACTTAAGGGATATTTGTCTGTGCTTTATCTTTTCTTGTAATTTCTTCGCCTAAGTTTTGTTATCAGAGTAATGTTGGTCTCACAAATCCTGTCCTCTTGTTCATAGTCTGATTTTTGTTCCTTTCTAATGTATTTTACATTTCAGATATTATACTTCTAAGTTATTAAATGTCCATTTGGTTTTAGGGATTAAATTTATTTGTGTATTTATTGTCTTTCTAGGTGTTTTGTCCAATTCTTGTTATATTTTCTTGGATAGATTAATGAATATTATTTTACAACACTGTTTGACTAACCTCAATATCTAAATTACCTGTAGACCAGTTTCCCTTTTGTTTTTTAATTATTGTTTGTGGGGGATGTATTATATTTTTGGTGATAGTGTGTATATAAACTGTATATATGCATGTATTATAGTTGGTGCTGTGCATATATATGCACATATAATAGTTAATACCATGCATATAATTTTTAGAGACTCCTTGTGATGTTCTACTTGTATTTCCTCTGAGAAGGTTTATCATTTCCTGCACTTGGAAGACAGAATGGCACTTGATCACATTACTTTAATCAAAGATTTTGTTGGTTAAAAGTTGACTGAAATCTTGATAGGACAATCTCTATTTCATTCCTACTCACCTTTCAGGGTTTCCAACTAAAAGCCTGCTATCTTGTATAGTATCTAATTTGCATGTCTCAACTCTAATATTTTACTCAGGACATTGTGAAAAACATCACTGTACATCTTAGGGGCTGCTTAGTTATGTTTTTTATCTCCTATCTTGCACTAACTCAGAATTTGGTTGTTGTCCTATAAGAAAATCCAGCTGAATTTTTTACAATCTCCAAGTCTACGACAAATGTTCTTTTGGTTTCTCTGCTCTCCAACTATGGATCTCACCTGGGGTAAGTCAGAATTCTCAGATGCTTGCCTCTGCCCAGAATCAGCAAATGCCCCCAAGGTCAAAGTAGCTACAGAAGTCATCTTGGCTGTCTAAGTCTCTCCCCTCCTTGTAGTCTTAGCTTCTCCAGATCTTGTGGCTTTATCAGCTCTACAAAAGTTTTAACCTGATGATTTCTCTATGTGGATTGATATTTTTAGTATTTGTCTTCAGAAGCACTGGAAAATCACAAGCTACTTAATGCTATGTAGAAGCAGAATCCTAAAGTGTCCTTGTGAAAAATTCCCATCAGTATTTGAACCTTTTTCAGTTTTCTGGCATAACACAAAGTTCCAGAGGTTCAAACTATATTTTCCTTCACCCAAACTTAGAATTATCTACTTCTCTAAGACACCTAAGTTACATTGATATATATATTTTTTTAAAGTGTGGAAGTGTTGGTGTAAAGAAGTGAAAAATTTGTTTGAGTTTGTCCAAGTTGATTTTAATGTACCTTGAGGAAACAAGGTAGATATATACAGAAAATCAGAAATGAATAAATATTGGGATAGACATCAGTATAAAACAAATACTTGGGAATATTGGAAGCCATGGAAATAGATTAGCCTAGAGAGTATGTTCAGAATGCTAGGGGAAAAGGTGGAGATTGAAACCCTGTAGAACATCAATATCTAGGTCACCCCAATGAATGTATGAGTCTTCTGGTCTAATCAAGACATAGTAATAGCTTAATACTTTATGAACTATTAGCACATTATACAATTACTTAATTTAGGTAAACTTACTAATGCTAAGTGATAGTGTTTTAGTATAGTCTATATGCATTGCTTGTACATATTTCAGGAAGCATTTTATATTAGAAGTGCAAGTAAAATATACCCTCAGGATGCTAAATAAAAACTTGTTGACTTATAAATATATACGTATATTCCAAAGTGTTTAAGATTTTCTCATTGGTAACACCTGAGTGACAGCATAATAGTGACCAAAGGGATATGTCTTTTAATGAAAAGTGACATTTATGGAGATTGAAGGGCTTTAAATAAAAGTTCTGTTTAGATACATCATGTTACCATTTGCAGCAACTGTAATACAATATTTCCATATAATTTGAATCTGTCTGCTAATTGTTACTTGATTAAATCTCCAGTATATATCATTGATTGATAAGTTATTGAATTGCATAATATATTAAATAATGCTACTAAGCAAAGACATTGATGTCAAAATTTCTTCATTTTTATGTATAAAATTATGCTTGTAAATATTCTGTTTTTTATTATATCTTTGAAAATAAACATCTGTTTAGGAACATTAGACACAGAGAAATTATTTCTGGCCTGGCAGAAACTTTTGACTTATGCTACAAATATGGTTCCAAATTATTTCAAAATGGCATCAATAATAATAATTGATTTGAGTGCTAAGAAAATAAAGAAGACATTCTGGAATACATCCATTTATGACACTAACTACTGAGCCCATCAGACCCATAAATACTGAAGTCACTGTCACATAACAATAATGATAATATATTATATATGCATAATTCACCTTTTTTCATTAACTTATATATCAAAAGTTGATTTCATCACACAGATAAAGAAATCAGGTTATTATAATAAAAACTTAGAACTTTTTGCTATTTCTGGAAGAAAGCAAGTCCTTGCTCCAAATCACCTACCTAGGACAAGACAGAATCTTGACTGACTCTAATTCTGTGCTTTTCCCACTACACATTAACTGTAAAGAGACATTCTTCCTGCCCTCTTTACTAAGGAGACTATAATGTGAGGAAGACCTACAAAACCAGAAAGTAGGAATGAAGGGCATTTTCAGAAAGATTCTTTTTTGATCAGCAATTTTTTCAAATGGCGAAGCCAAATCTTCACAAAGGTAATTGCTAGTATAATGTAGTTAATTGCTCTACATTCTAAAGTTACTTTTTTATTTCCCCCTTTCAATACTGTATATACCCTTTGGAAGGAAGTTACTATGTGCAGTCTATACTTGACGAATGGAGAATTATGTTTCCCTTCCTTGAGGGCAGTGTATATACATAAATCATTTGAAATTCTATGTGGGAATTGTCTTTTCTCTACCATTTATTAATTTATTCAGTAGTTTGTTTATATCAGCATGGACTCATGGACTTTTTTTTATGTTTCAGTTACAATCTAATATTACTCTATCTTGTTGCTCAAATTGTTTGATCTTTTGCCATTGAGAGTTTTCTCATTGGCTCCTGTGCTCCTTTAACATACCCCATCAATGTGGATTTTTGATTTTTTGAACACCTTTTTACTTTCTGACACTATAAGGTGCTCTATGCGCATCTTGTATATTTCCTGCCCTAGTCCTAGAACAAGACATTTCTATAAGGAGCTCTGGCTCTTTGTATTGGACAAAGGTATTAGAAACCAAGAAATAGGAGCTAGGTGTGTTCATTGTTATTCAGGTGTTTCCTTAGGCTCTCCCAGTGGACAAAGCAAAGAAACATGTGTGTATAATAATCTGTACATATACACATATTTATAAATATTTTATATGTAGCCATTTATATCTATATTAAGGTCAACATGAGTTTATACTGGTATCTCCAACTCTTATCCATTACCACAAGACTATGCTAGCCTCCTGCCTTGCTCATCTGTAACTTCTGGCTCTAATAGTGAGAAACTTGGCTCCCAACATTCACAATCCATTACCTTAATGGTTCACTTCCAGTATACATGTATAGTGGTATCAGAATTGTTAATCTGTACCTCACTGGGGCAAAAAAAATATTAACTGGAGTGCAGTACTTATGAGCAACTTCTTTTATCTGTAATCTTACTGACTTTACACATTTCCAAAGATTAGCACATTTAGGTCAGCACATTGTCCCTTTAGCCCCTTCTCAGTGAGGATGTTTCATAACTCACAATACAAATAGATTCTCTTGTCAGGGTCTGTACTTCTTCCTGGAATCTTTCAACTCTCTAAATAATTTTTTAAGTTTGCAAATACTAAGGTTCTTCGAATAACTTTTTAAAAGAAACATTCTTTTGAAAAGCAAGTTAATCACCCTTAGATTAGTATAATATGTATAGACATCATAATTTTATGGTCTTACTTTGGTTAACATGAAGCCCACACGTATAATAGCTGTTTGACACAGTATGTTCAAAATGCTTGAGGTAACATACACATTTTCAAAATGAATTATTAAAAAAAGAAATTAATACTTTTATTCCTTTTTTTTCTTAAATATTGTTTTTGAACATCATCCTCAGCCCATCACCCAACCCAAAATCCCTTACTTGCCTGACCAGACTGAAGTTTTTCTGAAATATATGGGGTGTTCTGGTGATCAAATTACGTAAAAACATACATTTGTGACAAAAGAGCCAAGAATAGAAAATGAGACAAAAAATAAAATTGGAATAAAAATATAAAAAGTGCAAAAATGAGGAGGAGTTTTTTCAAATACATCTATTTGACTGTATCTAACATTTTGAGAAGACTTTCATTTGGTCCCAGTGGCTGTGGGAGAGAAGATGCTAAATGGTGGAGCTTAACCAATAACCCTCTGTGCAGTGGAATAAAAATATAAAAAGTGCAAAAATGAGGAGGAGTTTTTTCAAATACATCTATTTGACTCTATCTAACATTTTGAGAAGACTTTCATTTGGTCCCAGTGGCTGTGGGAGAGAAGATGCTAAATGGTGGAGCTTAACCAATATCCCTCTGCGCAGTATCTGACAAGTCCAATGGGGAAAGATGACTGCTTAAAATAAGGTTTCCATCAATTACAAACCCGCTTCATGTGATGCAGAAAAGGGAAAAAAATCTTCCTCTCTTCAATTTGCACTATTAATCTGAGAAAAGGAAAACAGAAGTAGGCTTTATGAATCTAAAAGTATTCTTTCCTTCCATTTAAAAATGTCTACGTTTTTTATGTGCTGTAAAATAATAGTGTCACAGAACCAGTAGAATTCTAGCCTTGTTTATTTTAAATGTGGTGAGGAGAAACATATTTAGAAACCAGCCACAAGGCAGTAAAATTGATTTCTGGTTTATCTGGTATAGCTTTGAGTCCCTCACTGAGCCAGGGGATAATTGATTGCTGGAAGCCTTGTAGCAGTGGTAAAAAATTGATAAATGCTAAAGCAGGCACAATGGTTTATAGCTTCTTAAGGGTTGGGGGACCTCTATATTTCTCTCTCATCACCAGCTCTAGATCATGAGGTAAAATTTAAAAGGCTTTTTGTCTTTTTCTTCGTAAATTACATTCAGCCACTGGGGAACCCGGTAGCTGAGGGGACTAAGGGAAACTTTTAGATGAGCAGATGTGTGATTTATAAATGCAGGTCATAGAATGGGCAATATTTTCTTGCTTTGTATTAGCCACACAAATTAGAGAAAGACCCGTTGACAATACCATTTAAAGTGGCTAACTAAAAATCAGTTAAATTTCAATCTTTAGATATGGACAGAAAAGTAAAAATAAATGTATTGAAATTTCTGCAGTGTTTCTCTGATTCTCCAACTTAAAATTGTAGCTTTTAGAACTGGAAAGGAATTTAAGAGATTAGAAAATCTAGCCCACTGCTTTTATTGTTTATTATTATTCCCATGTTACATAGGAGCAAAATATTTTTTCTCAAAGTCCAAAGATAAGATAAAATTATCTTATTGTATCTTTTCTTTAGTTAAACATGTAACTCCAGAAAGATTAATTTTAAAATTACTTAATAATTTTAAACTATGTTGTCCAAATAATTGTGCCCACCTTTTACTAAATTAAAGTGAAATTTCAAACAGTTTAAAAACTATTTTAGATGACACTCGAAAACAAATAAGGGGTTAATACCAAAATGTACTTTAAAGCATTTCATAGAGTAATAGAACTAGGAAATATCTTCACTATTAAATTACTAAGTTAAATTTTATATTAATTATCAAGCATTTTCTCTCACAGTGAACCTTATAAAATCCATGGTTAGCAATAATATAGTAAATGATTTAAAAATTATGTTATAGTTTTTATAATTTTTAATGTTTAATATAAATCTGCATCAAGAGAGTAGTTTTCTAAGAATTACTTTAAGAAAAAACACTTTACAAAAGCATAAGTGTGTATGCTGGGCCTATATTAAAGAGTTTTGCTATATTTACCTTTTCTACCATCTTAAAACTAATCTCTGAGATCAACTATCTGGGAACATGGGGAAAAAATATATACAAACTTCACATCTCCTTTCCTTGGATTGATTTTGGTGAAGAGAGTAGGGGATTACATACCAGTGATGAACTGCAGTAGGTTATTCCTCCTGTGCATCGTGTACACCAATTCAGACATGATTAACCCCCAGCAATAATGCTTAAAGTACACCACTTGGGTAATTTATTTTGTAACGGATAGGTGGAAAACCAATAGGGTGAAATACTACCTTTGGTAACATGATGTAGATGGCATGGCGTTCCACTGATTCCAGAGAAAACCCTTTTAGATTCTAGGGACCTACAAAATAGATTATGACCTGGTTCAATATCCCAAAAGCTCATTAAGTTATTAAATACTTAAAAATAGTTCAAATAAATTTTATTCAGTGAGGTATAAAAGCAATAAAAATGGATTTTATTATTGTAAGCTTAAGGAATTCACACAATAATACTCTGTAAATATCACCAAACACATGTAATAACAATGATGGCAGGTGGTGTTAATATTTCTAAGTAGGCTTCAATGATTCAGCCTAGGCCTTTCCAAAAATTGTGGTATCCTAATTGATTCGAAATACATTTTGCTTGCACAGCTATTTTAAATTCTTGCGAGGAGGGTGTGGTCAAATGTTAATTAAAGTTTTGAGGACTTAATATATACTCTAGTTCAGTCCTCACTGTACACTTTGAATTTAATATAACCCGCACTAGCTGAAGACCTACAGCATAAAGGCATTGTGCTTTGGTGCTGAGTGGGATTCAAAGATAACTAAGAGACAACAATCATTTCTAGAACTTGGCTATTTATAGGGAAGAGAGCTCAGCAAATGTCTCTCTTAAGGCAGTGACAACAGAAAGAGGAGACTGTGTTCCTGCCAATTACAACAATCTGTGAGAACACATTCTTCTTTATTTGAGCAGATCTTACAATAAAAAATTGTCTTTCAGAAGGTTGAGCCAATGTACAATAGCAAAATATGAATGGTAAAATGGAATTAATACCAGAATGTTTGAATTGACATAATATGTAAAAGAAAATAAATACTTATGAACTTGTATAACATAATTGGAAAGGAATCCATCAAAACATTAGTGGTGGCTTTCTATGGTTGTTGGAATTGCTCGTAATTTTTAATTTTTTGCTTTAAACACTTGTGCATTTTTGATATCATCTACAATAAACATGTTTCTTTACATGAATTTACTTTATATGCATGTATATTTGTTTCTGCATATATATATTTGCTTGAGGACTGCCTTGTTATAGAGATGATTTAAATTAGGTGCTAAATATTTATAATTTGAAAACAATTATTTTCTTATCTTGACTTACATGTACAGGTTTTATTTTGGGCTCCTTATATAGACAGTTTAGCATAATGAAATAAAGTGCCATTTTCGAAGCCAGACTGAGCTCAAAATCTAGATGAAAGAACTTAGACATAGATGGGAGGAAATTATTTAAAACTTAGATGGGAAAAATTATTTAATCTCTGGATACCATATTTTCTTCATATGCAGTATGAGGATAATAATAGGACTTTACTTAATTTATAGGGCTGCAATGAAGTTTAAATGAATTAATATTTGGAAAATATTTAAGGAAGCATCTAGCAGAGTGAGTCTTAATGAATCTTCCTATCAGTAGTAAAATTTGATATATTCCGTTCATCTCTTTATTAGTCTGTTTCTGTTGCTTATAGCAAAATACCTGAAACTGGGTACTTGGTAAGAAAATAAAAGTTATTACTTATAGTTTCTGAGGCTGAGAAGTCCAAAGTCCAGGGAACACATCTGGTAAGAGCCTTGGTGTTGGCGACACTGACCCAGGTGTCTCATGTTGCAAGATGGTGGGAGCAGAGAGAGACTAACTTCCTCATTCACTCTCCTTTTAAAGCCATCCAAATCATGCCCCTGATCACCATTTTTAAACCATTCACTGCAACATGGTCCTGCAATCTAAATTCCTCTTCAAGGTACCATCTTTCAATTACCATAATAAGATTTCCTACCCTCAACAGTGAGTATTAAACTTCTAATATATGAAATTTGGGGACATAATTCAATAAATCCATATTAGCATTCCCTAATATCTCTCAGTTGTAAAAGACCTCTCTCAACCATACATCTAAAATTATTATCATCTAAAATTACCATTATCCTGAAAGGTGTTTCATAATAGCTAATTTATACTTAGACATTAATGACTAAACGTAATTCCTTTGTATCAGCAAGAATGGAACAAAAAAGGACCAAGCTGATGAAGATAAATAGAAAGTGGAAACACAGTAGAGAAGCAGGACAGGGAGAGTCCAGAGAAAGAGAGGTAGATGTTTCAAATTAATAAAAAAATATTTTTCCAGGGCCGGCCCGGTGGCGCACTGCTACAGTGCGCCACTTGGGAAGCGCGGTGGCGCTCCCGCTGAGGGTTCGGATCCCACATACAGACCGGCCGCTCACTGGCTGAGCGAGGAGCGGGGGCAATGCCGAGGGTTGCGATCCCGTAGCCGGTCCCGGTCCGGTACGGGCACAACCCTGAGGGTTGCGGTCCATTGCCGGTCACGAAAAAAGACAAAAATATATATATATATATTTTTCCAGTGGTTGACATTGATGCTTGTTCCTCAAATCTAAATGCAAATACTTCTTTTTCAAATATTTTTCAACAGATATTATCTATGAGAAACAGTATTATTGCCTTTATTCTATAAACTGGAGATTCTTTTAGGAAGTATATGCCAAGTACATTCCTTTAAGAAATACATTCCTCAGGAAGATCCATACTAATGTGAATGAAGTATCTATTACACGTCTTTTTTAGTGTCCTGGTGAGTCAGGTATGTTGGTTTATATATCCTTATAGCATACAGGAGAAAGCACTTAATCATTGAAGAACTCTTTGACATAAAACTTTTAGACATAGATTCAAAACAAATTTGCTTTCTTTTATGTAGTACTTAAAATCATATAGTTATTTTTCTTTTTCTTTACTATCAAGAAATAAGTCACGAGGAGACATCACATCAACTGTGGCCTTTTCCCCCTACATGATGTATTTTTTAAAAATCGGCTTTCTTAATTTGTATTCTTTAGCACATTATGGCTCTAACTCAGGCTTGTGAGGCAATCTAAGCTGTTCAAGATGGTTTCTTACTTTTGCAGTCCCGCTAGCTGTGATTGAAGTCAGCCAGGAATGCTGACTCTAGATCAGAACACCTGTGACATTAGCTATTCCATATGCAATGTCAGAAGTGCTTTAATCTAGAGTAATTGACTTGGCCAGGGTGAGGGGTCAGGAGTGTCATTTAAAAAATATAGCTTAGTATGATTAGCTGCAGAGAAGAACATTTAAGAGCTGGGGGCCCTTGAATTTCCATAAACTTCACAGGTTTAGGTGCTTGAAAATGGATTTTGGAGTGATTCCTGTGATCTTTGACAACTTTAATATATCATTCACTTGGGCTGCTTTTCAGCAAATCTTCTGTGGACAGAAATCACAGAAGATAGATTCATTACAAAAGGCCATGACATTAAAATCTTGAAACAATCCCATCCAGCTTTCAGTCACAAAAAAAACTGGAGCCTTATGACTTTCTGACTCTTCTGTTTTTCTGAATCAGGACCACATACACAGACATGCTTGTATGCACATACACACACACACACACACACACACACCACACTATTGTAGATAATAGTATAGCCAAAATTTGCAGTATGGTCCTGGCAACTATACAAGACCTTACAGCATGTGTTCTATGTGCTTAACCTCACTATTGACTTAGATTTTATTATCTATTCCCTTTTCTTATTGTCTCATTTTCCTCCTCAGCATTTTTAATATCTCCCATTTTAGTCATTCTAAATCCTTTTGGAACAAAATCAGGAAAATAAAAAATTAAATTTTCTAAACTGCTCTGTGGTCATAGGCAAACTGGAATCTATTTTGCAGTTCGTGAAACTAATCAAGTTCATGAAGGGATCTGAAATCAATTGCTACAAGGACAAGTTATAGGAATTTGAGCACTCTGATCTAGAGCACAGAAGACTACTTTCAGAGGGGCCTGGTGTTACCTGTTGCTTGTGACTGCTGCAATTATTTTCATACAGCTAGCTTGATCAACTAGGAAAGCACAAACTCAGAAGAATGATCAATTTAGGCCAGCACTGACTCCTTCCAGAAAGGCCTGTACTGTTGCACCCACCAGAAGGTAGAAATTTTGATACCAAGTTTTAACATGTCTTATATCCCTCTATTAATTACTTGGTTACTTTGCAAACATTAGTCCATCTAAAAATCAATTTCCTCCATAAATTCACTAATACTTTATATATTTATACCACTCTGGATTCCTTTCTCTTAATTTTATTTCTCCAAGTCATTCCACTGTCTTTTTAAACACCTATGGGTAAATATTTCCACATTCTCAATTTTATCAGTGAAATTTCACTTCTTTGCTTTAAATGTCCCTAGAGTCTGCAGATCCTGCAAGTGAATAATGTGGAAAATGTCTGGAGGTGAGGTTGACAGCTGTTGCAATGCAATGCCACTATCAAATCAATCCTAGCCTAGGTGACATTTTGGGTGCCACAGATTCAAAAGGCCTCCTTTTTGGCCTATGATCATCCAATCATTTTTCTCACTATGTTTGTACTATGCAACTAGAGAGAATGTAAAGTGCTAAGTATATCATTCCCTGGTTTAAAGTTTTTTTTTTTTCTTTTTGGCGTCTGGCTGATATGGAGATCCAAACCCTTGACCCTGGTGTTACCAACACTGTGCTCTAACTAACTGAGCCAACCAGCCAGCCTCTAGATTTAAAGTCTTTTATTGTCATTTATTGTCCTGCATAGAAAATCTCAACTTTTGCCATAACTGACAGGGACCATCTTGATCTAATTCCAACCCAGATCTCAACATTGACCATCTGCTCTGCTCAAGGTTTACTGGATTGTTGGCATTTCCCAAAACATGCCTTGTCTTCTTTCACTTTTAAATCTTCAGGACACCAGCTTTGCTTTCTCCCTGAAGGCTCTCCTTCCTGCCTTGACCCCATGTGGAGTGCTTGTTTTTCAAATGCCTTTATTTTCAGAAATGCTTCTGTGAACCACCACTCCATCCCCAGATTAGGTATTTTCCTCAATGCACCCGTTGTTCTGACCCCCCTTCTCCTTGTTTTTACCCTACTGCAATAAGATAACCCTTGTGATTGCATGTCTTCACAATACACTATTAATTCCCTGTGGGTGTAGATTATACCCCTAGCAGTGAGTGGCATGAGAGAGATGCATTAGATAGATATTTAAATGAAATGAATTGAATTTGATAGCTGCATACAAATAACTGATTCTGATATGAAAGTAGAAATAGGTTTGATGTATTTCATGTAAAGTAGTAGAAGTAAAATCAATGAGGGAGCATTATTGGGGGACATATTTTAACCAAAAATACTAGAAAACTTCCAAAAGAGTTATCTAAAAAATGAACTATGCTGTCTTGAGGTGTGGTGAGTTTCTGACCAGTAGAATATGCCTAGATCAGTAGTCTCCAAACTTTGCTGTTTGGAAGCATGCTTCTATTAGTTTTCTTCTTTTTTAATGAGATATACCCTATATGTCTATTTCAACAATTAAAAAAAATTCTTTTAGTTATAGAAATTTACTATTGTAATAATCATCATACAGGTTGCCATAATATATAACACAAGAGGAATAACTTAGAAAGTCAATATAAAGAGAGTTTCTAGCATTTTTTTCCTGTGTCTTAATGAAATGCTTGTGCACCACTCTGGGTTCTTTTTTTAAAATTTTTTTTCACTCTTGGTTCTTGATTCCTGTTTTGAAATCATTGTAAGACTATGATTAAATTTTAAACGTGGTAATATTTTTATACTATTACAGTATTTATTTTTGGTTGAGATTCCTATTTTGAAATCAACATTGAATTTAAGACTAAGAAAAATGTGTTTAATTTGCTATGCTTTAATAGTAAAACCAAATTATTAATGATGGTATTCAGCATTTTCTGTATGTTGATGACTGTTTCAATGGCTTATAATCCAAACATTGTATATCAGCACTTATAAGGTGTAGTATGATAGAGGATAATATAGTTTTGCTAAGGGCCATCTAGTGATGGAAAGTTCTCACTCTTTCTGGTTATATGTAATTCTTATAACTACATAAGGCATTTATAACATCTATTTTCCAAATCATGAGCAATTGTCCCGATCAAAGGAAGATGAAAACACAACATCCTTTATTCAAGGACACATATCTCCCTAGAGTCTCTCAGCTACAGACTTTTCTACCTCACATATTTGTGTAGTTGAAAGGACACCCAGGAAATTCATGGAAAAGGAGCTTTGACTCCACCAAATTATCAAAAATATGCAAGTGAACATCACAAATATTTGGTGTATCTCTGATTAGATAATCTGTTTTAAATGTTTATTTCATAAATTAAAGTCATATTTTAGCCAACACTTTTATGAAGTCTGTTCAATAGTCATAAAGTCATCTCTAAAATAGTTCTCATTCTTACACTCAAAAACTCAGTACAGTGTTCTGTTTCGATCTTTATAATCTATTTTTAAACAACTTATTGTATCTTTTCTAGTCTCTTGCCCAAAGCAAATCAATATTTCTTTTTTTTTTCCTTCTTGTATATAAATGATTACAGAGAATGGTATATATACAGAAAGAGTAAGAGACAGAATGAGAGGAAAAGAAAAAAATACATAGGGAATTTACAAATACTACAGAAAACTTACACATTTTTCATAATGAAAAGGAATAAATATTTCAAAGACAATATCTTTGCAGATCGATGCCTTGACATAGATTTCACGCTCTGTGCCTGCTACTCCGCACCGACAAACTTGAGTTGGAAGCAATGTAGAGCCATGTTTACACACTGGTCTTTCCGAGGAAGGACAGCCAGGTCTGAGGCTCCTGGTCCTAGTTGTCACGTGTGCAGTCTGTTCACACCATGCTGCCTGCCAGCCTGCATTTGTCCTACTCTTTTTTTCAGTGTCCCTTGGTCTACATCACATGACACTACATTCTGAAACATTTGTCAGAATCTTTTCCAGAGCAAATGCGCCAGACCATATTTACAAAAGTGGAATAATGTTCTATCTCATCATCACCACCAAATCCTGCTAAAATTAAACACACATTTATTTATGAGGATCTTGTGATTATTAAGGAAAAAGATGAAAACACCAATGAAGGTCTGAGAGAAAGAGAGAGAGGTGGAATTCAAATATATTGTATCTATTCAATGGAAAGTACATCTCATCAAAGATAATACGAATATTTAGTGAGGAATACTTGGAAAACTACTTTTAGCATTAACTTAAAGAAGAAAGATGAGGATGGATCAAATAGTATTGTCGCAATTTTGTTAAATACATAAACACATACATATTTTACAAAGTAAATTTTTTTAAATCTGAATGTTTAGCTAATGATAAATATTAATAGTTCTTAAATCTGAATGTTTCAATAACATTTTATCTTTAATACATTTTTAAGTTTGCATTTTCTAATGTTGCTGTAACAAACATGTAATAAGTTGAGAATCAGAAAAACATTGTTAGATAACCCATGCACAAACTCTTTCATCTCCCTAACCTAGGGATAGGGAGTTATTTTTATCTATAATTCCAATTCTTATTGATAGAATGTGGCTGCCTAGAGCACTGACTTGAAAATAGGCTCCTCAAAACACAGTAATGTGGTCAATTCACAGTGGTTGCCATTTATCTAAGAAGAGAAAGAGGGAGCATAATGCCCCATATTTGCAATCCTTTTTGAAACTTTCTTGTTTTAATTTTTACAGATGGGTGATTTTATTTGTATATTAGAACACACAGGCTGTATTTTCAACTCTGCTCTAATAATTCTACTATTCACTTGGTTAAAATACCAATCACACTTACTCAGTAGTCTGATTTTTGCTAGGGGTAGAATAATATTAAGAACACTATGAAAATAAATGTATAAGATGAAGTGATTATTATATCTTTGCAATATGGAATTGAACCTGGACTATGCACTAGTGCTGTATCAGGAAGCTGGACAAATTAGACACCTACCGAATGTGACACATAGGCCTTGCTAGAGAGTTTAAATCTGATAGGGCTTCAGATATTTTATATCAGTGGAATACTGTAAATTTAAATTCATCTGGCATTGTGCAAAAAAAGTTGTATTACATAGCAATCAATTTCTTAAATAATTGCAGCTTAATATTTTAGGTAAGTTTTAAATTTTATTTTAATTTTTAAATTGCTATTTAATTTTAATATTTTTTTATTTTGTCTTTACACAATGTAAACATTTTCTCTGGCCCTTTGCCAATTTCTCCCTAAGCCCCCCTTCCCCTCCCCCGTTCCTATCTCTGATGTTCTCAGTTCCATTCTCTCCTTTTTAGAGTTTGAGGAAATATTATAATTGTTGTATTTTTCTTTCTTTTCTTAATTATGTATTTATTTTCAGCTCCCATTTATGAGTGAGGACATGCAGCATTTCTCTTTCCATAGATAACTTTAAAATATTTAATCTTGTTGGGTATCAATCTTTTCCCAAATATGTATATATGTGTATATATCTATATAAAAAACAGAATATATGACACTTTTTGTCAGTATGAAACACACATACTATTTTATTTCCTATCTTAAGTTTTAATTACTCAGACACTCCATGAATTTATTAGCAGGTGTCCCAAGATTTCATTCTTTAATCCTCAACTGCTGCTGCCCTTCTCTTTAGCATATACATGAATCCCCAGGGTTTGCTTACTTAGTCCTCAGGGGCTAGTCATAGTTTTAATGTGAAAAAGAGAAAAAGAGGAAATCAGGGAATATTTCATACCAGAAGAGCCCCTGATTTCTTGTGGTAACTCCTTCGTTAAACAAAGGAGGATGTGCTTTTGGTTACTCTATTTTGTGCACACACCTGCACAGTTCCCACTGGTGCATCACGCTTGGGTTCCCAAATTGAGAACCCTTTCCACTTATGCTTTATTCTCAGCCACAGGACCTAAAACATGACCACTATGCCAGTGCATCTGAGACAGGAGGGAGTTTCTGACTTGGGACAAAAAGTGTGCCAGAACTAGCATTCTTCCTCTAATATCCAATCTCTGGTTCATATTAGAGTCACCAGCCCAAACCTCTCCCTTTATAATGAGTTTCCATTTGGGATCAACGTGGCCCCTTCTGCTAGTACAACACAATTGGAGCCATCTCAAATAATCAGTAAGGTTTGAGTGACTTTGAAAGGATTGGGGCTTTGATTTATGTCTTTTCTGAAGGTTCCTTGGACACTACATAAACCTACTCAAATTCCTTCCTTGTACCTAGCTTTGTATATCAAAGAGTGAAATCTTTAAAAAGCCACTCTTCCAGTGCAATGAATATCTATTTTACAACATAACTGAGGCCACAGATGAGCACAGAGAATAAAAACACTAAAATCTGCCCCAGTTTTGCTTCCATTCTATTTTAGAAATGGCTAGCAAAACCTGTTTTGTCTTACAAGGTATCAAACTAGATAATTGTTGTATTGATGAAAAAGTATTATCATTAAGTCTGTATAATACATGATATTGTACCTTCTCCCCTAGTCCTGGAAGTTTCAATTCATCCTTTAATTCTCAGTTCAAAGAATTACTGCCTGTGAAGTTTTAGCAAATATTGAAGCAGAATTTCACCATTTAATGGGTTCACAAGCTGCTGCCTTTATAGCTTACGGTACATATGTTTGCTGATATAAATGATCCATTTGAGCTAAATTGCCACAGCTGCTAGAACACCTCTCTAACCATTTTTGGAGCAAAATGAAAATCAGAACAGTCTAGCTTTTCAAAATAATGGAAAATTTATCACTAAAGCTGAAAAAGATTTTCCTTTCTCCATCACTACAAAATAATATAGAGAGAGAGACAGAGGGTGCAGACAAGGATATAAATGTGAAAGGGTGACTTTTTAAAAAAAAATTGATAGAAATAAACCAGTTTAGAGCTCCTGCACTAATGACTCATATTCAAGAATGATACAAGGAACTATGTACAAAAAGAGACGCTCTTAGAGACAAGAATCATGGTTACCATGCAACACTGTGAGCAAATTTGTTGTTCTTTAGGCATATTCAGAGATATGTAACAAAAACATTTTTTTTACACTAAGCCAAAGTGCAACAGAAGAGATGATTTCAAAAACAGACTATGATAACAACCAAATACTTATCTGTTATGTACAGCATTACATTAGTCAATGTAAAATGGAAATCCTGAAAATTGAGTTACTACACAATAAAGTGGCAATACATTTTTAAATCGATCATGAAAAGTTCTATCAATGAAGAAGGGACCAAATATAATTTTCCTTTGAGAAATTCATAGTAATATTTGCTTGATATGCTGATAGACTTATCAAGCTTCTCGAGTAAAACTGATTTACAATACAGAGGGGGTTTTTTCAGGTGGAATGTTTGATGTAAGAGTACTTTGAAATATAGAATGTCCCTAACCATTACTCCCACAAGAGCATAAGTTTGAAATTAAGAGAGGCTCTTAGAATAAAAGGCAAAATACATTAAGTGTAATTCACTGGTTAATGCTTATTATTTTTAAATCAATTGAGATATGTAATTCTTTTAAACAAGTGATGGAAATCTTTTAACTTTCAGAAATATAATCTGGACTTAGTTCTTCACTAGACTGTCGCTAGCTCAACCTTCTTTCCACTTTTATTATTACTTTAGAGCAGTAATAGTTACTTCGGAAGCATCAAATAAAACCAATTTACTCTCATAAAATCTAGACTTTTGGGTGTAAAAAGCATGTTTACAATCTCCCACCAGGACCTAAATCTAATCCAGAGTTGATTTTCTCTTTCACTTGCTAATTGGATGGCAAGTCTAGAATCAGGGGCCAAGATCTCCTTAATGCATATAATTCAATATTTCAAACTTCTTATGCTTCTGAACTTTCTGGTATCAAATGTTCTTTTAAGAACCATAATTCTTACTTCCCCACATATCATGAAAATACCTTCTTTCCTGATTATATTAATATAGGCTAATCACAAAAAAGGTACAAAATAATATCAGATCACCTGAAGTTTTGCACTAAAAGACAACCAATAAATTTTTTTTAGTGACATCTGGCATAACATTATCTATGCATAGATATAGCCACTTATATACCATTTTTACCTAAATGGTAATAATTATAAAAAGAGTACAATTTTTAAAAATACTTTTTTCTTCTTTTTCTGTTTACGTCTCCATTTTCCTTCTGTTTTTCTATTTCAACACTCCTCATTTTCAGTGAGCAATGGTAAGAGATTTTATGGTTTCTTTCTACACTTTAATTTCATTATTTCAAATTTTAAAAATACTTTTACATTTGTAGAACTCATTGTTTTTCACAAAACTGAGGTCATAACTTTTTATACTTCAATGTGGTTTATTTTATTTTACTTTCTCATTTAACAAATATAACAGCAATCCCTCTGAGTCAACTGAAATAGTTTTAACTAATTCTTCATAATAGCCAAATGAAATTTTATGGTAACACAAATTATTCTAAAATTTCATTATTGATTTACACTCATTTTTTTTTCATTATAAAAATGTTGCAATAAGCAACTTTTACAAATATTGTTAGGTACTGAATTAGGTGCTTTTATTTCGCTGAAGTAGAGCCCTGGGAGTGAGACTGTTGGGTTGAAGGATGTATGGGTTTTTAAAATAGATACTGGCAGGGGCCGGCTCGGTGGTGCACTGGAGAGTGCGCCACTTGGGAGCACGGCGGCGCTCCCGCCGAGGGTTCGGATTCCATGTGGAGACCAGTTCCCTGGTGCGGGCGCAACACCGAGGGTTGCGATCCCGTTACCGGTCAGTAAAAAAGACCAAAAAAAAAAAAAAAAGGAAAAAAAAATAGATACTGTCAGAATATTTACATTAAAAAACAACAGCATTTCACATTCTCAAAGCAGTGTATTTGAATGACCTTTCTCCACATTGCCACTGGCAATGGCTTATTGGTTGTTGATAGCAGTGAATTAGATTTTTTTTTTTTTTTTGCATAATGTTATTTAGGGATCCAATTTCATTTTTAGTTCATAGAAATAAGCAAAAATCCCATGAAGATTTATTGAAAAATCTTTTGATTATTGCTGATATGCAGGGAAACATAAGTCTTATATTAAATGTCCATATATGCCTGCATCTATTTTTGGACTTCATCTTTTGTTCCATTTGCCTACTCCAGTACTTTAACATATGATATCTATTACCTTGGCTTTGATAAAACTGTGCTATCTGCTGGAACAAATCACCAAGCCTTATTCTTTATGATGGTGTGGACTAATCTTGATTTTTGTTTTTCCATATAAGTTTTGGTATTAGTTTGTCAACTTCACTAAGCTCAGTTTGGATTTTCTTCGGAATTCCATGAACTATAAATCAATTTGGGTAAAATTGGTCTTTTAAGATAACTCTCTACTTATTTAAAACTTTTTAAATATCTTTTGATAATGTTTTATATGTTTTCCCCCACATCTTCTGCATGAAGTGTTAAGGATTCTTTTTTATTCATCATAAATGGAATTTTTTGAGTGTCTTGCCTCTAAGGATTGATGTTTTTTATCAATTCTGTTTAGTTCTCAGACAAAATGTCTTCAGATATTGCCTTGCCCCATTTTACTGCATGGATCTTTAGAACCACCTTTTTCATTTTTGTTTTGTTTTAAAGATTATTTTATCTTCCTTGTGTTTCAACTTCATGTTTTCCATTTCTGGGCTAATTTCTTCAGATTTATCTTCCAATTGAATAATTTTCTCTGTAAGCATGCTTAATCTGTCATGTGGCCTATCTGTTAAGTTTCTAATAGCACTTACTTTATTTTTCATTTCCAGAAGTGGTGTTTGGTTTTGTTTCATAGATTTTGTTTTATAGATTTTGATTTTTTTGTAGAATTTATTTGTTTAATTAGTTGAGCATTTTTTTTTTTTTTATAGTTCTTACCTGGTTTTAATTTATCTGTAAGGCAAAAGGCAGTTTTGTGGTTTTTATATGTTGCTGAATTTGTGCTTTTAAAAAAAAATCTGTCATTTGAAGGGTTTTTGAACTTTACTATCAACACTGCTGTGACTTGAAATAATGTTTTTTAAAGTGTTTAATGCAGCATTTTTAATTGTTCTCTTTCAGGAAGATTTTTCTGGACATTTAGTCTACAAAATTGTTTCATAAGAAGACTCTAACTTCTAAATATTGAAATCATGTGTTTTAATTTCAGAAAATATGTTTCATGCTGAAGTCTTATATATACATAGTTCTTTCTTGTTTAAGTTGAGATCCATCTTCTCTGATAGCTTGATTTCTCTAGAAGCTTGATGTTCTAGACAATCTGCTTATTTTTAATCTCTGATTGCTAGATTCTCCTCAGGCATTTTAAATTCCTTTGCCAGCCTATGGCTGTATATTGCATTGAGTGCTGGTAGGGCTGTTAAAGTCTCTCAAACATCAATTCCACAAGTGTGGTAGATGCAATGGTTTCTAGTAGTTTCTAATACAATTTCCACCATGTCTCTTTTCTAACAAAACTACAAATCTCTACTCTCAGGATTCTTCATGGCAACAGTTAATTTTATTGGATCTCAGGAATAGGTAAAAACGTAGTCCCTCTGTGCACTTTCACCAAAGTTCCTCCCAAGCAAGAAAGATTCAATACATTCTGCCTTTCCTCTTCTGTATAGATAAGTCTTAAAGGACAAGCTCTCTACAGAGAAATTTGTCTTTCCTAGGAACTGGTCCCTTTGTTATGGTCAGGCTCAGCTGGGGGAAGGATTACACATGTTCTATACACTTTTTTGTCTGGAGCAGACACCTACATTCAACTCTGAAGAGGAAGTTGGATTAAAAATAATAGAAGGCATTAGACAGGTTTGGGATGCCATTTCTCCAGAACACATTCTCATTGATTTATATGCCAGATTAATTATTAAATTTTCTCCAAAATTAAACTTCTATTTTGTCATAAGCACTCCATTATTCTCTTTGTAAAATGGTCTTCTATAATCCAAATTTTTTTTATTCATTTACTTTTCAAGATGTTAATTTTGTTGATCACCTGGATAAAAATGATTCTGCTCATCCTGATGCTCTTTTTAATTCCAACTACTTTTCTTCTTAAAAATAAATAAATAAATAAATACATAAATAATCACTACCTGAGTCTTCAGAAACAAAGAATTATTGTTTCTTAGGATATAATCAGCTCCACTCTTTCTTCTCACCTGAGCTCATCTTCACCTGTTTGAGCCAACTGTGAGTTCACCCATGGTTGGCTTTATCATTACTATCATGTGCTGATGTCATAAACAAAGGAAATAGATTTAGCTGGAGTAGATAGATTCCTCTTAAAAGAAGAGGCAGTGAAGCACAACAGTTAAAAGCATTGAACCACACTGCCCAGATTCAAATAAATATCTTTACCATTTATTGGCTTTGTAACTTTGAATGCATTATTTAATTTCCACTGCCTCAATTATCTATCTATAAATTGAGGATAGTTTCTTTTACCTACTTCATAGTGTTTTCATGAGGATTATATGAGAAAGCACTATATAAATATAACTATTATTAGGGAATCTAGCTTGTGTTGAAATGAATCTATCTTAGAATCCATTAAAGAAAATATAATAACTAAATGTAGGAAGTGAATATGGAGTAAGATGAATCTGGCTTGGTATCCTGACACCATAACATTCTAAGAGTGAGACTTTGGACAAACAAGTCCATTAACTCCTCTGTCTCTCAATTATTTCCTCTGTAAATAGGAATAATAATATCACCCCTCTCAGATTGTTTGTGATATTAGAAACATGAACATAATATTAATACTTTGCAACTCAGTACAAAATAGCTTTTTGATAAGTTATATGTCTAATTATTTACTATTATTGTTACCAGGTGAGTGGATAAAATGATAGGTCTAAAGATGGACCCTTCTGTAATCTGAGTACAAGCAAGGAATCAAACAGAGCAGGAAAAAGTTCTACTTCCATGATTTTTGTGTGAAATAAAGACTGTTAAGAAATAATAATTCTTTTTTTTTTTTTTTTTCTTTTTGTCTTTTTTCGTGACTGGCAACGGATCGCAACCCTCAGTGTCGCGCCCGTACCGGACCGGGACCGGCCACGGGATCGCAACCCTCGGCGTTGCGCCCGCACCTTGCTCAGCCAGTGAGCGGCCGGTCTGTACGTGGGATCCGAACCCTCGGCGGGAGCGCCACCGCATTCCCAAGTGGCGCACTGTAGCAGTGCGCCACCGGGCTGGCCCAGAAATAATAATTCTTAAATAAGATAAGGGCATACCTTTAGTGCCTTTCCCTTTTATCTGAATCATGTTTATTTTTAATTTCTAAAATAAAGAAGAAAGAAAGAAAGAAATGGAAAAGGAAGGAAGGATGAAAGGAAGGAAGAAAGGGAGAGAGGGAAGAAATCTATTGATGTTCACTGCACCATTTTTTATGATAACAAGAAATTGGAAGCCACCTAAATATCAACAGCAGTGAACAGGGAAATAGTTCCATACATTATGGTGCATGGTAAATTCCCAGCCTTGCTCATGTAAGGATACTTCAAAACATACATGGAAAAATAGAATTAAAAGATAATATGAATCCTTTCATGAACTTTTTGAATACTCCTCATTCTGACTGAGGTTATGGTGTCAATCCAATGATTAGAATGTCCAGCACCAGGCTGAGTTTGATATGAAACTGAATCCTGTAGTAGAAAAGGTAGGGATAAAGGATGCCTTCTACTCCTGACCCCCCTTCTCCTCACCAGCACTTGCAGGCTGACTCTTCCCCAGGGAGCTTTCAGAGGTACTTGGATATTTCCTTGACCAAGCAAAGGCATCATTATTACAGATGGTGTTTTGAAGCTGCTTTCTTAGACCCTTGGTGTCTGATAACACATCTCCAACCTTGATCTTCTTTTGTAAAAAGCTCTTGTCCTTTTGGTATACCTTC
The DNA here is from genome assembly GCF_000696425.1 of Galeopterus variegatus. Taxonomy (NCBI): domain Eukaryota; kingdom Metazoa; phylum Chordata; class Mammalia; order Dermoptera; family Cynocephalidae; genus Galeopterus; species Galeopterus variegatus. Next base: position 182,096 of record NW_007730125.1, on the reverse strand, counting down.
TAGAGACCCAAAATGGCTCCTCCATGCCTCTTTTTGATAGTTCATATCTGTGGCCCAGTAAAAAAATCACCCATCTCTTGACTCAACAATCTTTCTCAAGAGTCCCAAAGAGTAACATCACGGCAGACAGTCACCCTTTCCGTGTCCATTGTTCACTGTCTACTTTGGGTCTCTTAGGCAGGGATCTGGAACAAGTCCTCCATGTTTCCCAGCTACCTGGACTATTTCAAAGCTTTTTAAGTGGTCCCAAGTGGGCTTTGGGCTTCTTAACCTCAACATTACTGACATTTGGACTGGATCATACGTTTTGTTGCCAGTAGCTGTTCTGTGTTTTGTAGGACGGTTAGTAGTATCTCTGGTCTCTACCACTCAGTTCTGACCATTGGAACTGTCTCCAAGCATTGCCAAATGTCCTGTGGAGAGTAAAATTACCCCAAGTTAAGAACTGCTGGGTTAGAAGGTGGAATCCTGCTGTGCCCACAGGAAGAAAGTTCAGTGAGACATAGTAGAGTATCAGTTCGTCCTAAATAAATTTTTTTACCAACCTCTTCTCCTCTGCTGTCTTCCAAATGGGAAGGAGTTTTAAGAATCATGGAACAGACTTATCTAACTACTCCTTTTATTCAGGTGTGCTTCACACATATTTAGTTACTATGACATTAGTGGGAGCAGAAAGGACCTAACATTCTGTATTACAAACAAAATACTTGTGTTTATATGTACCTCAATAAACTACACTTTTTTAACATTTACTAAAAAACAATGACAGGCCATATTTACTGAAATGAGAAGGTGTGTAAGACATACTCTTAGAAAAAAAATCAGAATTTAAACATTAATTATATGATCTATTGTTTTTTAATTGGCAAGCAAATATTGTATATATTTGTAGTATGCAACATGATGTTTTGATATATGTACAGATTGCGGAATGGCTAAATCAAGCTATTTCACATATGTATTACCTCCCATACTCATTTTTTATGGTGAGAACCCTTAAAATCTAATAGCTGGCTAGCAGGTTGGCTCAGTTGGTTAGAGCACAATGTTATAACACCAAGGTTAAAGGGTTCAGATCTCTGTACTGGCCACTCACCAAAGAAAAGAAACAAAAACAAATGAACAAAAATTCTACTGTCAGCAATTATCAGGTATACATTTTTTTTAATGATAATCTACTATTTTAAAGAAATATATATCCATACACACACAACTCTATATAGACACATACACATATGACTTAATCTAGATAAAATATTAACAACATTTTGTGAGGGCAGCTTAATAGATATATAATGTAATTACCAATGATATTAAAAATACATATTTAAATGTTAATTCACCACCTTAAACATTTCCTCAAAATATTTAAAAAATAATATAGGTGGATGTTACTTTGTAGAGTTAAAAATTGAAAGGGAAGCTAAAGAAATGTCTTGCATCTACAGTTCAGTTGAAAAAAGAAAGGAAGATAGAGTTATGGGTTATCAAGTAAATAGACGTATCCTTTATATCCATACACCACTTGAAAGTGGTTTATAAGAACAAATGAATTCAGAGAGAAGCTTATTCGATGTTTAAAACCAATGTCATTAAACATTAACAAAACAAGATATTAAACATCTTATTTTCAATGGATAAGCACAGTGTGAAAAAATCTTGAATCCTGACTGTAAAAAGGATTGAAGTTAACATTAGAAAGAAGTAATAACATCATCAATATCAAACAAGAGGGCACTTCACAACAATTGTTAATAAATTCTTAGTCTTTGTTGAAATTATGTTTAAAATTAAATAATATGTAATATTTTTTAAATCAGTGTTTTATGCAATTTTTAATAATTCCCACCACCTCATTTATTAAGTTTCTCTGTTAAACTTTTAATTAAGGTTTTCTCTGACCTTTGGCAAACACATTCTATCAATCTATTTGCATTTTCCCTGATTTCTGCCCTGGGCTATAAAAAAGGAAATAAATTAGTAGGTGCCATTTTGCAAATGTCAATTTCTAAGTTTGGAAAACTTGTTTATGAATTCTCATCTTTCTACTCGCTGATCCTAATAAATTTGATCTTAGTTTATCTCTTTAATTAATATTCATTATTCATGCTAAAGCATTTCCAGACTTCCAGGTATAGAGCTGATCTCTCCTCTTTCTTTTTTTCTGTACCCAGTGTGTTTATGCATACTTTTACTAAATACTCATGAAGATATCTCTCTCACTAGTTAGCAAACTCCTTGAGAGGAAGAACTTGGAGATACCTAAAGACAAAGTTGGGAGTTTTCAGAAGACTCTGGATTTAAGGGTACTCTATGAACTTCAGCATTTGTAAGGATGAATCTTTTATTTTTTTTCCCCCAAATGCCTATGACAAAAAAAAAAATTTATCCCATAATTTAACTGTTTTTAAAAAATTTAACATTTACTAGTATGCATATGCGGGCTGCAGTGTATTGTTTCAGTACATGCCTATACTGCACAATGATTCACTTAGGGTAGATGGCATAGATTTGTACCCATTAGTCCACCACTTCTCTTCCCACCACGACCCTAGCCTTCTGGCCTGTGGTAACCATTATTCTACTCTTTACTTCTATGAGAATCACTTTTTTTTTTTTAAGATTCCACATATAAGTGATATTATGTGGTATTTGTTGTCTTTCTGTGCCTGACTTACTTCACTTAACATGGTGGTTTCCAGTTCCATCCATGTTGCTGCAAATGATAGGATGTCATTTCTTTTACAGGTGAATAGTATTTCATTGTTTATATATACAACAATTTATCCATTTGTCCTTTGATGGACATTTAGGTTGATCCCGTCTCTTGGCTATTGTGAACAGTGCTGTGATGAACATGGGAGTGCAGGTGTCTTTTTGATATATTGATTTCATTTCCTTTGGGTTTATACTCAGTAATGGGATAGCTGAATCATAAGGTAGATCTATTTTTAGTTCTCCCAGGAACCTCCGTAGTGTTTTCCACAATGACTGCACCAGTTTACATTCCCACCAGCAATGTAGGAGACTTCCTTTTTCTCCTCCGCCTTGCCAGCATTTGTCATTTTCTGTCTTGTTGATAATAGCCGCTCTAACTGGAATGACATGATATCCTAAAGTAGTTTAAATTTGCATTTTCCTGATGATTGGTGATACTGAGCAATTTTTAATGTGCTTTTTGGCCATTTTATAAAACAATGTCTATTTAGGTCCTTTGCCCGTTTTTTAATGGGTTTATTTAGTTGTTTTTTTGTTTTGTTTTTGTTTTTGTTTTTGTTTTGCTATTGAGTTGTTTGAGTTCCTTATATATTAAAGATATTAGTCCCTTGTCTGATGTGTAGTTTGCAAACACTGTCTTCCATTTTATAGGTTGTCTCTTCACTTCATTGATAAGGTCCCTTGCTGTGAAGAGCTTTTTAGCTTGACATAGTCCCTTTTTGGTAGTTTTGCTTTAGTTGCCAGTGCCTTTGTAGTCTCACTTTTAAAAAGCATGGCCCACTCCCATTTCCTGTAGCATTTCCCCCATGTTTTTTTCTAGTAGTTTCATAGTGGCAGGTCTTAAGTTTAGGTCTTTGATCCATTTTGAGTTGAATTTTTTGTATGGTGGGAGATAGGGGTCTAGTTTTAATCTTCATATGGATGAATCTTGACTCTACTATTCTTCATTAACATGATGAAACTCCAATTTGGAGTCCTAACTTTGGAGTCCAATTTTGCTGTTTCAGTACTTATTTTACATGGTGATCTTGAATTCTCTAGTTCTTCCATATAATTTTTATTTCCCACAACTTATCTCCTATTTCTGATTCCTAAGAAAGAGAAACTGATTAATCCTATTTTGTTGTCATTCTGTTCCTCTAGTCTCAGGTCAGTGGGCTATCTACAGATGATTTTCCATGCTTCAGATGGCACTCTTGATTTAGTCAGAGTGTTTAGGGAAGGAACACTATTATATACTATAAAACATTGCTTCCTAGATCAGCACTATTTCTTTGCCTGTTTCCTTAAGAATGTAAAGGCAGTTTTTCAGGCAATGATTGAAAACTTCAGTAAATCATGAAGTAAAAGCCTTGATGAATATTGCTAATGCAAGCATTTTTCCATGATCCTGTGTTAGTCTAAACAGACTATTTTCAATTTCTAGTCTACAACAAGGATGACCTGTATGAATTTAATGGAGCCCCTGAAAAGGCCCATATTTTTGTATTCTCATCTCTGGTTCCAGGAAACTACTCAAGCAAGGCATTTCTTCAAGTTCTAGATTTTTCAGCTTCCATTGTCAGCCATGCTGATTCATAGGGAAAGAATTAAACAAAAGAGTTGTGTCGTAAAGGCACACACACAAAAATCAATATTTGCCAAATGGAAGAAAAGAAATCAATACAGAAAGGCATGTTATTGTCAAACTTCTAAAAGGATTTGGTCAACAATGGAGAGGAGGCAAATTTCTGTATACATATCAGCTCCACCATCCTTTAGTATGTTAGACTAAGGTAGTAGAAAAAGTACAAACAAACAAACAAGTGACATTGCGAATGTATGCTATGCAGATTAGGGTAAAGCAAATGTAAACTAAAAGGCCCCAAGTATAGTATTTAAACAGTGCTTCTTTTTAAAGACTAATGTCTCTCTGAATGTATATTGATTTTTATAAGTTATTTTGTGTTGTTTGAATGATGTTGTTATTTTATCCTAGTTCTTGACCTCTGAGAGACATTTTTATACACGTGTCTTATACCCTTTTCTTCAATAAGAAACTGTTGGTTGGGGATGTCTTTACGTAGCCTAAGATGGCATATTAACTCTTAATAGATCCAGATCTCCCAAGAAACTGATATACTTTCAGTCTCTCATCAACACAAGATGTCAATTTTATGATTGATATCATTTTTTTTTAAAATAAGATCTGGGTTAAATGTATATACATATACATATACATACATACATATATATACACACACACACACACACACATACATATATATATATACACACACATACATATATACACACACACACACATACATATATATATATACACACACATACATATATACACACACACACACATACATATATATACACACACACACACACACACATACATATATATATATACACACACATACATATATACACACACACACATACATATATATACACACACACACACACACATATATATATATATAGATAGATAGATAGATAGATAGATAGATAAAGAATTGCAATCATAAGGATGAATCTGCCCTGACATTTACTTCATAAATAAAAATGTTTTGAAATTCTACAAAGTCAAAGACTAATATTTTCTAAGATAATTTTCCCACTTTTTATACATACCAAAAGGCTTTGCATCCAATTCCTAGTACTAATACTTATACCATTTTAAAGTGTTTTCTAGTTTTCAAAGAAATTTTGCAAACACGACTGATTTTATCCTCAGAGCAATACTGTGACACAAGTAAAGACATATTGGCCCTGTCTTATAGATGAGAAAATGGTGATGCGGAAAGAATTAACTGGCTTAATCAAAGTCACAAAGCAAGTTAGGGATTGGAATTTTACTTACTAATTCCCGTAGGAGTGTTTTCTCTGTTCTTCCACTCATATTCTCTATGGTAGGAATAATTGTCCTGCTTGCACATGGAATAATCAAAAATAATTCAATTTAGAAATAAAGCCTGCTACTGCAGTGATATCTACACTAACATACCCTTGTTATATTATCTGAGGCAATACTTAGGCCAACATAAGAGAATAAGAAATATCAACATGTTACTAAAATTTCAGAAGTTGCTACATCCCTATTAGGTCTTTTAGACAGAGCATTAGAATAGAATCATTGAATTCCATAAAGTGGGTAGGAATAATAGTATAAAGAGCAATCACTTATAGCACATTTATCACGTGCAATATAGTGGTGTTTGATCCTGTGAGTTATAAATTATTCATCATTTTGTTTTTACACTTGAGGAAATTGAATTATGTAGAGGTGCTGATTTGCTTGAAACCACAAAGCTAGTTCATATTTTTAGTAGCAAATAACTGTAAAAGGTGGCATTCAGTTTATCAATAAAGACAGCTTGCCCATGAAATGATCTGAACAGTTTGCCAGAAAATGGTAGTGAGCCAAGCTTAGAATAGCCTGGTTATTCTATGATGGGCAGTGAGATTTTGAGACACTAAAACATAGGAAGCTATACCAAACGTGTTACTTTTTATTCTGTCTATGGACCTTTTATGAGCAGTAAGAAATGACTGAATATCACAAAAACTAAAGAATCACCTGACTTTAGATGACAAAATAGTAAAATAAATTGCTCAGCAGAATTACTTTCTGTAAAAATTACTAAGCATGTTAGAGAGGTGTTGCTTGTAATACTAAGACACTTGTTGAACCTCAGAACAAAATAATGGTTCAACTGCATAGAAAAGTATTTGAATAAAGATCACTCAGTTTTCAGACTTATTTTGGAAAAAAAAAAACCCTAAATAACCAATACTGGCATTTTTTAAAAAGCCTTAAACTACTGTAGCAAATTCAAGTACTCCTTTAAATATAGAGACAAAATATCATGTCAGTTTCAAAAGTGAAATTTGGAACAGGCTGTTCAGGTAGATTCTAGAATCAAATTAGACTCCCTTTCTTCCAAATCTAGCACTCTTTCTTTTGTGTTACCAGAAGAGTGAGGATTTTATGAAGAAAATGTTGATGTATGATCACAAAAATAATGTTTGCACTTGCAGAAAATTTCCCTTAATTTTTTTTCCATTTGTTCACAAACACATACTTATGAGCCAATGACGTGATTTTCAATATGCAACTTAAAATATTGTTATTTTATAACCCAGGATCTTTAATTGTATTATTGATTTCATTTTGGAGGGGTTTCAATGACTTTCCTAATTAATTAGTGGTGTTTTCTACATTTTTTATCATAGATGTTTTCCTTATTACCACTCTTGGATAACTCCCAAACATCTGTAACTTTTGATAACTTCGTGCCTCAGCAACTTTAGGACTGCTCATGCAAATTTAATTGTCATAACCTGAGAAATTTAAAACTGCCTGCCATGGAGTTTTAGGAGGCTTTCACACAGAAAGACAGATTGATCACTTTAAAGCAAATAGACTTTAGAACATTCTAGCCAACATCTTAATGTTGTTTGCAAATTGGAAAAAATATATCAAATTCAAAGCATTTATTATATTTACTTTCTAATGTTAGTTCAGGGTCTCAGTGAATTGTTATCTTAATAGTTACAAAGAAAGTTGCAACATTTTAAGTTTGAAATCAAGCAATGATTTACACTGAAACTGAGGCATAATTACAGGTAAGTACTCACTGCACATATTTATGCAGAATGGGTATATTAAAAGCATATGTTAAATGGACAATTTAAGTATCTTATGTTTTGTTTCTGGTTTCTTTTCATAATACAGCCAGAGATTCAGGCATGCATAAGCTCATTTTCTTATACAGAACAGCAAAGGGTAATATATATAAAGTATATATATATTTATATAAATTCATACAATGTAAAATCTACACATGAATAACTGAATCACTGAGAAAATGAAGTTTTTGCCCAATAAATATTATGAATTTGAAAAAAAAAAAGAACAAATAAACCTATAATAAATCTCAAATAATTGTAATTCTTCTCTAGCTTGGGTATATATTTACACACTTCATGGCTAGATAATTTAAATCGATAAATACTTATCAAAATATAATATTTAATTGCTGGATCAAAACTAAACCAACAATTTTTCTCTGACTTTAATTGAATGTGATGAATGTATTGGTTTTAATGTTTAGCACTTGACTTTAAGTGTAACAATGTATGTTGAAAGATTTATATAAATGAATATGAATCATTTTTCTAAACAACTCATGTGTTTCATGTGACTTATTTATTCTTTGAGTTTCATTATTTTTATTACACCTTTTCATTAGTAATTGGAAATTAAATTTTTAAAAAAATCAAAGACTTTGTAGGAAATGACTATATTGGTAATTACCCACATTAGACAGCTAAGGATATTTTTAAGATTAATTCCTATGCTCAGAAAAATTGGCAAATGCCAATCCAATATGGCATAGCCTGATATTAGCTTTACTTCAGTAGCCCGACGGATGTTTAATTTAATGAAGTAATAAATTGAGAAATGTATTCCTGTATGCATTTATTTCCAGGTTTTATTTTATGGAAATCTATTTACAGAAAAGGAAAAAAATCAAGTAGTGAAGCATGCATTATACTACATATCACTAATAATTTATAGGAAGGAACGTTACTTCAGTAGTTGTTAACACAAGCCAGAAAGGCTAATTGCCATGAAACATGTCAATGAAATTGTTATTAATTGTTGACATTCAATGTAAAAATCATTTGCACCTAGACTATGCATGTAAATCTTAGATGCAATCTTCTTTGGAATGGCATGTTTGAATATCACATCACCAGCTTTTCCTAATTAAAATAAGCACATTTTTAGCAAAAAGTAAAATGAAAGGGGAGTATGAATAAAGTATGTAAATACATAGATTTTGGGATTATTGTTTTCTTTTGTTTTTCATACTATGTATTTATCATTTGTCCTGAATTCATTAGGAGGGCAAAGTGAACTGTGTGATTTAAGTGGAGGCCAATACTGTTACAAAAACCCATTCAACTCCAAAGTCAACTGCAGCTCTGAAAGAAGTTAAATGGAAGAACAAAAAATTAGAAAGCCAAGTAAAAACTTTTAAGAATAGAAGGAAAAGAAAGAGGCAGACATAATGTATGTCTAACTGTTTAGGGAAGAATTTAAATAACAAATAAAGTACAATAAAATTGTAGGTCTCTCCTCACCTTCTCTTTTTCTTTCCTTTACCTTTTCTCTAATTCAGAATGAAACATCAGTGTCTTCATGCAAAAGCAAGACTTTACTTGAATCAATCCAAAAATTAAGCATGATGATAACAAAAACTTTATTTCTATGTTTGGACCTCTAGAATATTCTATTGTTTCACGTTCAACTAGTAAACTTTGATATGACTCAAAACCTTTCATAAGTTCCAAAGAGTTAATAAAGTGGGGATAAGCAGGCAAGTTTTATCATTTATCATAGACCTAAGTGTGTCTTCTATATGGCAGTAGTCAAAAGTGAAATGGCAAATACCCACCCATAGCCTCACCTTGTTGCTCTGTTTGTCACCCCTACTACATAGACAATAATTTCCCTCAACTTGTGAAAATTTTGCTTTCATAGTGATTCATGCTCTGTAATGATCTTACTGCTGTCCAAGGAACAGTGACCTCAAGTGCAAACATGTAAAGCTCAATACAATTTAATTGCCTAGCTCAAGATAAAAAAAAAAAAAAGTTTTTAAAAAAATTTTTTGTATTTTAATAGTTCTCTATAAAACTACATGTTTTTGTTGTTAAACAGATATTTCAAGATGATACCAGAATACTAATATCTCTATATAGCTTACCTGCTGCCTTTGGCCTATTAAAATTGCCCTTAGGAAAGACTGTGTCCAATTTCTCAGCCTGCCATTTGCCATTATCTCCTTTTCATACCTTTAGTGCAGTCTGGCAAATAAATGTATACAATTAATGAACTCACAATTTTTTTTTTTTTTATCATGATGCCTTTTCTGAGTAACTCAAGAAGTAAAATGGCAAATACTTGGGAAGGAAGGTGGACAGAAAGTATAAGTTTTTAAGTGGATCATTTGTTTTATGTAAGTACAAGTTTACAGTACTTTTACAGTAAACTTTTTACCACATTTATGTCTATTTTTACTAAATTTTAAACTGCAGGAATCATTACAGAAATATATTTATTATTAAAATTAATTCATTTTCTATTTTAAGGAATTTATTTTGACTCAATGTCTAGGTAGAGGTTTTCATGAATTAGAAAACAATTTAATGTCTCATTTACCTAGACAACATAGCCTAATATTTATCATAACAAAAGCAAAGGACTGTTAGTAACCATTGGTTTTATTGAAGTTAATTGAACCCCACAGAAAGTTACTTGATAATTCACAAGAGTATACCTAGTAAGATTTTTTTGTTTAGAAATAAACTGAGAATTAGGCAATTGATGTGCTGATACTTTGATGATTTAGTTAAGGCTTCTTTGCTTTTTTTCATTGCAAGGAGTGAACTCTTATTCTATGGGTCCTGGACAGAATTGAGTTACTTAGGTCTTTCCATGTATTTAGAAATATAAAGTTTAAGAGTAACCTTAAAAAGCAATAGCAATGGAGTTAAAGTTTTCAAGAATACAAAAATGAATAAAGCAGAAGCCTGGCCTTTTAGGATCAATTAACTTAACATGGAGGACTTGTGTAAAGAAGAAAAGTTTTAAGTGGTGATTAAGGGTTGTAAAGGATTGATTAATTTGACTGACAAAAACCTAAAAATTTACTTGCTGCCTCCTAATATGTGAGTCACCTTTCATTCAAATAATATTTAATAGAATGAAATATGTACCTCTATGAAACATATTCTGATTAAAGCATTAGAATAAAACAGTGGAAATACAAAGTCCTAACTTTCATGGAATGTTCTCTGAGTTAGGAAAGATACATGACTAAATATAATGATAGTAATAACAATAATAATAATAAAATGATAATGAACACATTACTTATTCACCTGGCACTGGTCTAAGCACATTACATGTATCAAACTATGTAATCCTTATGCCAATACTATCAAGCAATTACAAATAATATTCCCATTTTATAAATATGGAAAATAGACATTCTGCTAAGTAATGTGCCCTAATCACACAGCTAGTAAATAGAATACCTGGTACAATCAGTTAGATAATATTGATTGTTATGTAGAAAAAAACAACAACAAAAAAAGATATGAAGGTAAGAATGTGAGAAGGATGAGCAAAATGGTTATTTTAGATAACATTGTGGTCATGGAGGGTCAAATTGATAAAATGGCATTTGATCAAAAACTTGAATGAACCAAGGAAGTAATATTTCAGATGAAAATGGTCCAGGCAGAGAGAAAAGTACAGAGGTGGGTATGTGTTTAACGTGTTCAAGAAACAGCATAGGTGTACCTGGGTCAGGGTGAGTGAATACTATCACAGGAGGAGTAAAACTAATCAGGCCATTTGGCTTTGGCATTGAGAGAAATGAGAAGGCTTTGGAAGATTTTGAGCAGAGAAGAAACCTGATGTGATTTGTGCTTTAAAAGATTTTGACAACATTATTGGTAATAAACAAAAGCAGGCAAGGGACAAAGCAAGGAGTTCATTTTGAAGGCAACAAATTTAATCTAGTCAAGAGACTGTTGGCTTGAATTTGGTAGGGCTTAAGGTATGAACCTTGGCTGAACTATGAAAATATGATTTGCTGATGAATTAGTTGAGGTGAGAAAGAAAAGAGGAGTTAAGTGAGATTTCAAGTTATGTTTAGCCCTGAGGTACTGGAAGGACAAATTAACTAACCATTGACTGACACTAAGAAGCCTGCTGGAGAAGCTGTTTGTTAAGGGCAAAAGCAGAAGAAAATGAATGTTCTCTAATAGGCATGAGAGGATAATACATGAGGGAGGAATTGGTTTTAGATAAGGGTTTGGAAAGATAATTCTTTGTAGCATATAGGAAGGCAGAATCTATGGGTAAAGATGAAGGTAAGTTAGTTAATGATACTATATGAACATTCTGTTCTGAAATTCTTCAATTTTAACATTGAAGTACAAAGCTAAGTCATTAGCTAAAGGTGAGTATGGAGAAGAAGATATTGAAGGTCTGAAAATAGAGATGCAATCAGTGTCCAAAAAGAGAAAACAAAAACTAGATAAATGTGTGTTCCTTTTTAACCATATTCAGCTGTCTGGATGCAAGCTCGGAGTAGGTAACATGCTATGTTGAGTAGAGTAGACTTTTTTGTTATCCACATTATTATAAAGGAACAGAGTGGCAAGGTATTTGAGTATGCATGGAATTAATGATTATAATAACGGGCTTTTAACCGAGCAAGGGTGAAAGTTAGGGCACAAAATAAGAAAGGGATGGCAAAAAGTTGGTATTATTATTAGGTCTCAAGCTCTCATTTAGGCAGAGTGTTGTTCAATAGGGTACTAGAGGGAGTACCCTGAAAGAGAAAACAACTTGTAGTTGTCAGTTTGTCGTTTATCAAGAAAAGCCAAAGTAACTTCTAACACTTGGCATTGGCAATTCCATTAGAAAAAATCAGGCATTTATCTATCCAGTCTTAGGTTATTCCAGTTTTCTGTGTTTGAACAGGTTTTGCTAATGGTCCTTCTTGTGCATGTTAAGAATGGGCAGAAGAGCTCACTTAAGTAAGTGTGTAGCTGAGTAAAATACCAAGAAAGAGGAAGTTAACGTGCAGCATATTGACTAGGAATGCTGAAGAGCTTCTCTGTGAGCTTAAGCACTCTGAAAGGTGATTGAACTTTTTTTAGTGTCCAATCACAAATGCCTCAGAAATCAATCAGAAGGCAGAGCAAATTATTATATAGCCCAATGATTCAATGTTTCTTTGTAATAGGCACCATGAGAGGAACCTAATGTGGGCTGTTTCATAGCCCATTCATAACAAACTTCACAGTCAAAAAGTAAAATGCGGACTAACTCTGCAGTATTCAAATAAAAATAAAAATAAAAATAAAAATTAAAAGCTTCAATTATATATTGGTGTGCAGATACAAAATAGTATCTGATCTTCTTGAGATTTCTGTGTGTCATAAAATCAGAATTACTATTTAGGTTGTTATACATTAGTCTCTTAATGACTTTGGTTAATGTGAGTAAGTCCCTAGAAGCTCCTCACCTCTAAGTGCACAATCACATTTTTGAGGCTTCTTTGCTTAGGAAAAAACCCCTACCTACATCAAGATACTCAGAGGTACCAATGTAAAAATCATCTGGCGGCTTCAGGTGATATCCTTTGATTATATCTGCACATTTTTTTTTTTTAGTTGCAACCCTTCATAAAGTAAGGATTGGCAATTTTTCTTGTTAATTCGGTGCTTGGTAAGTAGGGCTCCCTAGCTGTTACTTTTCACTCTCTGCCTACCTGAAGTTTGTTTGTTTGCTGTTCATTATTTTATATGTTTACATCCAGAATTTCCCTTAAAAAAAAAAGAAAGATTATCAAGTAGATTTAACGTATTTTCAGAAATACCTTATCTCAAATAATACATCCGAAAGTATTTGCTGAATATTATTTTTGTGCTAAGTCAGTCCTGCATTAAGTTATGGAGAATTCAGAAGAAACATAAGAGATACTTCTTGACCTCAAAAGTGTCTTCTCATCCATTATGTCTTCTTGTGTCTTTCGTTCTATTCTTCACTTTTTCTCTTCGATTACCATTAATTTTTTCCCTTGACCTATGCTTACACCCAGTTTTTCTGAATATCTGATGAATTTTTCTCTTCAACCAAAATACCCCTCCTGATCCCAATCTCCCTTGTACCAATAGAAAGTATTTGGCATACTTTTAAGACCCTGCAAACTAACTGAAGCAAAGGAGATAAACTCAAGCATATCCCAAAATGTTTTTAATTGAAAATGCTCAAATATGTTATCAAAATCTTTTGGTTCATTTCAAGATTTATTATTTCCTTTCATATCAATAGGTCATCTTTGGCAATGCCTGAATTATGATTGTTATGTTTTATCAGCAAGGAAAGTATTATGAATTTATATTTAAATTTTAAATTCATTAGAAAAAAGTAATATCCGTAACCTTTCCATATTGCTTTAAGATATGGTCTATCAGATAAATTGACACAGTTTTTTCATTCCCAACTTCAACCTGCAGAAGTATTGCTTTTAAATTTGAACACCCATATACTGTGCACTTCCAAAATTCATCCTTTTTCACTCACACCAAAATAGCTCGGTAATTTTCAGCTACACCTATAATGACAAGAGAAAGGCCTTGAATTATAGAATGTGCTAACTTCATATATTCAGAATTAATTAAAGGGAGATCAACCCATGAAAATGCTCTACTCTGTCAAGTAGTTCTAGGAGATTTCTCTCCAAAAAAAACCAAACTTTCTGTCAAGAAGTCAATACATTTGTCACGATATGGCCTTTGGAAAGCCATTCAGATTATCTACAATAGAGAAGCACGCGAAATTGTGACCCCATATTTTGACAGGTCAGAGATGCAAGGCCACATTCCTGAGTTGAAGACTAGTTAATAAGACTTCTCTCATTAAATAATTTGGTAGAAATCCCAAAGTTGAGAATTTTGTGTTGGAATGCTAAGTTTGCAAAACATTTTACTTCTTATAATTAATCTGTATTATCAAGAAAAAATAATCAATATTTTCTTGGGCATGTTAAAGGTGGGCAGACACAAAGTATTCTTGTGCCTGAGAGTTTTATTATTGCTCAATATACAGTACTAGAGTTGGTGTCCCATCTTATAATGATAGCAAAGTATAAGCATACCTAAGCTGAATTATATTTTCTTTCTTTGACATGTTCCAACTTAATTAAAGCCTCTCTAATGTCAAGAGTTGCTCATATTAAATCTTATTAATAGGAGGCATTATAATCATGAATATCGTGCTTTCCTGTTCATGTCCAATCCCAAGATATTTTATACTTTTCAAAATGAAAGGATTGCACAAGGCCAGGCACAAAAGAGGCACTCAGTAAAGACTTATTGAATTTTTGATGATGGGGATCTTCATAACATAATATTAATAATAATTTATATGCATTTTGAGAGTACTATCTGCATAAACTGAGTCTAGATTAAGAGACACTAATTTATGAACTGTTTTGACAGGTATGTTACATTTTTTCACAGCAATTTGACATTAAGGATGTTTTAAAAGAACCTACAAAAAAAAAAAAAGGAAAAGGAAAACAATTATATTTTCAAATATTTCATATATTATTTGAAATGTTATCAAGTAATATTTGAGACAGTTATTCCATTATTCCCTTCTTCTTCCCGGGATACCTGTATTTCTGCTAGAGCTGAGACAGGGATTTGGCTGTCAGTACTGGAGTGAAATAGATGGGATGGAAGTCATCACTGAGGTTCCAACATGAGGTGCGGTTTAGCAGTAGCTTTTGCACACATTATTAGGTGATTTAAAATAATCAATGAGCCAACAGATAATATTTTTTTCATTTTGACTCTGTTGCTTTGACATAGCCATTATATTAAAGAGGCTCATGAAATCAACAATAATGAATATCCTATTTTGGTTCAGACATAATGTTTTTAAGGGAGCTTCAAAAAATATAGATATTATGACAACTTTTTTTCTAATTTTCTGGCAGTAATTATTATGACTTGGTTAAAACCTCCCCATATTAATCCCTACCACGAAATACATGTTTTAAGTCTTTAGGTTTCTAGATTATATTAGTTTCTTATTTATGCTTAGAATATAAAAGAAAATGAATCTGTTTGACTTTATTATGATTACTAAGAAAAATAGTAATTAGTAGAATACAAGTGATTTTGAGGAATAAAATGAATTGGCATTTTTATAAAAGTCAATTTTTCAGCAATTTTGCTTGCAGAGATGGCTGTGGGGGTTGTTTGTTTTTTTGTGCTTCAAACCTGTGGAAATTTGATAGGAAAATATAAGGGGCATTTCATTATAAATAATTAGAAATAACTAAAGTCTTTTCTTGAGCACATGGTATGGTTTTTACAGATTTAAACTGACATTAGTTTATTTGATAACTTCTGGCCATAAGACCATTTATTAAATTTGTTCTTGATTACTTATGAATCACAGATTTCTTTAAATGGTAGGAAGGCACAGACTTTCTCCAGAGATTCAAAGGTGAATGGAACAAAACAGAAAATTCAGAAATAGGCCCACGAAATATGCCAAGTTTTCACAAAGGAGTAAAAAGTAAATCAATGGAAGGCTCTCTCAACAAACGGCAACAGAGCAACTGGGCACACATAAGGGGAAAAAAACAAGTTTGACCTGTCATATTTTATACACAGATTAAGTCAAAATGAATCATTGGACTTAAGTGTAAAATATAAAACTATAAAAAATTTAGGGAAAAAAATACATGGAAAAAAATCTTCAAGATCTGGGTTAGTCCAAAAAAGTTATAGACTTGAAAACAAAAGTACAATAAATAAAATTGAAATTATTAAATTGAACTTCAAAATTAAGACATTTTGCTCTGCGAACAATTCTGATAAGGGCACAAAAAAATAAGATGCCGACTGGGAGGACATATTTGCAAACCACATATCTAATAAAGTACCAGTATCTGGACTATATAAGGAACTTTCTCAACAGTAAACTAAAAATTCAATTAGAAAATGTGCCAGAGTCATGAAAAGAAATTTTGCTAAAGGAAATATACATGTATCAAATAAACGCATGAAAAGACATTCAACTCCATTAGCTATTAGGGAAATGCAATTTAAAGCCATAATGAGATAACACTACACACCCATCAGAATGGCTAAAATAAAAAATAATGACAACACCAAAGCTGGCAAGAATGAGTGGAAACTGGATCACCTATACCTTGCTGGTAGTAATGTAAAATGTTACAGCCATTCTCAAAAACAGTTTGACAGATTCTTAAAAACTAAACATATAATTACCGTATAGCCTGGCAATTACATTCCTGGCATTTATCCCAGAGAAATGAAAATCCGTACATGAATATTGAGAGCTGCTGTATTTGTAATAGCCCCAAACTGGAAACAGCTCAGATATAAGTCCTCCAAATTGAATTGTAAACTAACTATGATATAACTATACTATAATATACGATTTAGCAATAAAAAGAAATGCATCAGAAATACATACAACTTGTATAAATCTCCACAGAATTATGCTGAGTTAGAAATGGTTCCAATTACATAACATTTATGAAATGAAAAATTAATGAAAAACGGATTAGTGGTTTCCAGGGGGTAAGAAAGGTGTGGGGTAAAAAGAAAGTGGATTTGGTTATAAAGGGCAACATGAGGGATCCCAGTTTAGATGGAAATGTTCTATATCTTGACTGTGTCAATGTCTACATCCTGGTTATGATATTGCACTATAGTTTTGCACAGTGTTGACATTAGGAGAAATTGGTTAAATGGTACATGAAATTTCTCTGTATTATTTCTCTACAATTTCATGACATAATTATGTCAAAATAAAAAGTTTAATTAAAGTAGTAAAAGAATGCAAAAATATATACCATCTTAAACTAATCAAAAGTAAGTTTGAATAATTATATTAATGTCAGAAAGTTGATTTCAAAGCAAGGCATTATTACCAGGGATAGAGAATATCATTATAAATATAAAATGGTCCACTCACAAAAAGAGCATAAAATTTCTAAATATTTATGTGCCTAATAACAGAACTTTAATACATATGAAACAAAAACTGTTTGAACTAAAAGGAAAAATAATCACATCTTAAATTATAGTCAGAGTTTTCAATAATTTCTTCTCAATAATTATATAGAGCATGTAGACAGAAAACCAGTAAGATCATAAAAGATTTAATCAACACTATCGAACAACATGTCTAATTGATAATTTATAGAATATGCCACCCAACAACAGTAAAATACAGATTCTTTTCACTTTTCCTAAAGTGTCTATATAACATTTATCAAGATAGATAAATCTTGGACACAAAACAAGTATATATAAATTTAAAATTATTCAAGTGAATTAAAATAATTAGAAATTAATAAGAGAAAGATATCTGGAAGATCTCTCTAAATATTTGGAAGCTAAATAAGAAGCATGAATATCTTATGGGTCAAAGATAAAATCAAAACTAAAATCATAAAGTATTTTGAACTAAATTAATAGAAAAATACATGTCAAAATTTGTGGAATGCCACTAAATCATTTACTTAGAGTTGTATCTATGGCAGTAAATACCAATAGTATAGAAAAAGAAAAGTCTTAAATCACTGTAGTATTGGCATAAAGATAGACAAATAGATCAATAGAACAGAATAGAGAGTCCAGAAATAGGCCCACACTTATATAGACACCTGATTTATAGCACAGATGCAGAAACAATTCAGTGGAAATTTGATTCTGCCTTCAACAAATAATGTCAGATTGATTATTCTATCCACAGGTATAAAAATACACCATAGATTGAAATTAACTAAAATGGAATACAGATCTAAATTTAAAATGTAAAATTATGAAACATAAGAAAATAATCTCTGTAACATTAAAATAGGAAAGTTCTTGATATCATACCATATGTGTGATTCATAATAGAACAAACTGATAAATTTATCTTCCATAAAATTGAGGACTCATTCTTAGACAGAGTTGAGGGAATAAAAGGCAAGCCACAAAGTGAGAGAAATTATTTGCAGCGAATATATCTGGTAAAGAAATAATATCTACAATATGAATGGGACTCTCAAAATTCAGTGATAGTAAGCTAACAATCCAATTATAAGATATGGGCAAAAAATTTGAACAGACACATGGCCAGAGAAGATATACCAATGGCAAATAAACACATGAAAAGATGTGCAGCCATTCTGAAAAATGGTTTGACAGTTTCTTATGAAACATACATTTACTGCATGATCCACCAATCCCTACACTAGGAAGTTATTGTAAAAAAGTGAAACTTATGCTCACACAAAAGCTGTAAACAAAGGCTTACTGTAGCTCTAATCATAATCACCAAAAACTAGGAACAGTCCAAATGTCCTTCAACAGGCTAATGGGTGAACAAATTGTAGTACTCCTTCACAGTGGATGAGCTGCGGTCAGTAATAAATAATAAAAATAACGACTATAAGACAATAACTAGGAGTAGTCTCAAATACATAATGTTAAATCAAAAACAGACAAGCTCAAAAGACTACATTACCTATAATTCCATTTATATGGATTCAGAAAAATGCAAAACTATAGAGAAAAATAACAGATAAGTGATTAGGATCTGGGGATTTGAAAAGAACTAATTAAAAAAGGGTACAAAGGAATTTGGGGAAGTCATGAAAATGTTCTATATCTTATTTGTAGTAGTGGCTATACGAATAAGTATTTGTCAAAACTCTTAGAACTGTACACCAAAATGGGTAAATTTTACTCTATGTAAATTATATTTCAATCAATATAATACCTGACTAAAGTAATTATTCACTGCTCCTAGATTTTGTGGGAAAATAGTGGTTTCACTTTTGTCTTTATTTATAAATGATTTACTTCAATAATAATCATTTTCAGATTTTGAGTATTTTCTATCTACACTTTTCTGGATGAGTGTATCAATTTGAATTCTTAAGTTTTCAAATCACCCTAGTGTGTGTTTTCTCAAATAAGTATCAAAATAAATAAATACCGAAAAGGTGCTAGGAAAAATGCAAGCAAACAGACCCTACTAGTGATTACTCGAAAGTCATATTGTTTATTGTCACTTGTTATTCTAACACGAACATTCATGATGTTATTACTGTTCAATTTATTCTCATTGAGATCAAATAGTCTTGAAGATTTGAGAGGCAGAGTTTGCAAATCTGGGCAGACATTGACATTCACAGCTATCAGTGGGTGGGAGGAATCCTTTCACATATCCGGCTCTGTAAAGGAGCTAAGGCTTCATAAGCAATCTATTTTTTTCTCTCAGTTTTACTAATATTTGGCCCTGCAAATGCAGAGCTACATTGTTATGTTCTGCTTTATGGGAGGAGTAAAGTGAGACAAGTAACTGTGTGTGTGGCAGCAGGGGGGTGGTCAGTGTTAAAAATTTAAAAAGTAAATGTCAGGCACTATTGTGACTATAACTAGTCACTTCTATTCTGTGCCTTTGGTTAATGTCTGTAAATCTCTGGATATGGAAAAAAAAAATGAGATAATCCAGATAAGAATTCTGCAGTATTTAATATTAAAAGGAAGGCTTGGTAGCTACCAAATTTGACACCTAGGGCTGCAAGTATCTCACCCAATTCTCCTTCAGCTGCTTGTCTGCAGCTAGGCCTATACCCTCCGCCCATTGTTTGCAGAAAGTTGCTTTGACTGGGCTCCCAGGCATGACTTCTCCCTGCTGGAAGGGAATGCAGGAAGCCAGGAATATGTATTGAGGGATATGATGGAAGTGGAAAGGGAGCATGTGTTGAAGACATCCATTGTGTGGATTGGGGATTTTCAAAAATAAATGACTTTTTTTTTTTTTTTTAGAAAACTTAATTATGCTTCTTATTATAAAAATCATGTTTAAAAATCATGACTAACATGTATTAGATAGCAATTTTGTGACATACATCATTCTAAATGGTTTTCATATAATATTTCATTTCATCCTGACAACAACCCACTTAGATTAACATTGTCATTATCTTCCTTTTTTTAAAAAAACTTTTTTGGATTGTGAGTTTTCTTGGTGATTTAGACAGCAATATGTATATGGCTCAGCTGTGGGATGAACTTGAGTTCATATGTATGTATTATTTTCCACTTCTACCTTTAGAGATTAAAGAGTATTTTATTTTACCACTTTTATTTTTATTTTTTTACTGGCTTTGAATATTCATGGCATACAAAGCTTACTTTCATGTCTTTTGCCCAAGATGTGATGGCCAGATCAATACTGGCAGCATGCCCATTACCGTAAGTTGCAATTATACCCCGTGTTCCCCACCCAATTAATCCCCGACCTCCCTCCCCCTCCCCCTTTCCCCCACCCCACTTTGTTTCCCTAGGTAAGCTTTCTCCCTTATAGATGAGAAAGAGAAAGCTCATTAATGAGTTCCAAATTACAAAGCAGAGATTTGAAGTCTGGTTTTTAACTCACTCTGACTGCAGAGTATACTCTTAAGTAGCACCCTGGGAAAGAAGGCAAAAATAAATACAAAAGGATACTTTTTCACTCTAAAAGTAAAATATATTTTTAAATCATAAATGAGTAATAGGTTAGTTTATCTCATTAGTTAATTTTTAACCACATACTTTTAAATATTTTTTCCACTGATTATCCTGGGCAGGGCATAGTTTTAAATACTGATTTAATTCATGGTTTTCTTTTAACCCAGACTCTCCATTTTTATAGTTTTAATTAATTGATCATCATTTGGAATAAAGAAGACTTTCTGGCATTTGGATACTGTTTGGAGTCTGGAATGTGTAAAATATGATTTTGAAAATGAAAAAAATGACACATCTATCTAAAATAAATGAAAACTCTTCATTGTAGTCAATTGATAGTCATGGGAGAATTGTTTAGTTTAATTGGTAAAAGATGAAGAATCCTGAGTTTTTACTGAAGTTTATTATCCATTTTTTTTTCTTTCTTTTTTTTTTTTTTTTTTTTTTTATTTTTTTTTTTTTTTTTTTTTTTTTTTTTTTTTTTTGTCAAATCATTTTAGGTGTCTCTGGATATAGAGAACTGTAGAGAAAATTAATACAAACTGATAAAGCCCAATGGTTGGGTTTTGATGCTATCATCAAAAGCACTAAAAATAAAATTAAAAAAAAATTGCCTAAAAAAAGGGTGAAATCATTTGCTTTTTTGCTGTTGTTACTATTTCATTTTTCTTTTGTAAATATTTTTTGAAGGGACAGAAGAATGAGAACAAAGTAAAAAAAGAATAGAGGCAAGAAAACCAACAAAAGGATAAATGAAAATTTCAAAGGCATTGGAAACATATTATTATGGAGGAGACATTGTTCATTACATCAAGATAAAGTAAGAGTTGGAGACTCAAAGGAAAGAAAAGAAATGGTTTCTAAAGTCCTGGCTGCCTACCCTGCATGCCTAGTGACAAAGTCCAGGCATTAGAAATCACTGAATGACTCAGTCTGCGAGAGACTGATGAAGTCATGCACCTTCTGCTGCTGATTCCCAGCCGAGTGACTCTCTTTTTGACACCTCTATCACTCTGGCTTCACCAGGTGGCAATGGTAGAAGTGTTGGTAGCATTTCAACATCTTGTTTTGAAGGAAAGTGAGGAAGAGAAAAGAAAGAGCTGGGGTTAGAATACTAAATCACCATCACTAAATGAAGTCAGAGTTAAGAAATTTCTTCCATTTTCTACACTTGCTAACAAGTCAGCCTAGTCTACCCACCCGACTCCCTCTTCCAGAATTAAGGATCTGTAGAAAGGAATTTACAGAAAAAGTTGGATGAAAAATAGAATGGCAACAAGAGTTGACTAAATTTAAAATCTTGCTTCCTAAGAGATACAGATGGCAAGTTTGTTATAATTAGCTCATCACTGGAGACTTATAAATAGCCCTGATTGAGAACCAACTTATGAACATGTAGCCATTAAACTTCAGTAATTCTCATCACAATAAACATGAAGTGGGCAAGAAGTGTAATAGATGGCTCAATTTTAATAATAGTCTCCAATAAGTTTGAATTTAATTGAGTTTTAGGGGAATTGTGTATTTGTGTTTGCATGTGTGTATCCCAATGCAAAGAAAAAAAATATGCAATAAAGGATTTTCCTTCTTATGATCCTGTCCAACTTATTGTTTGAGATGTCAAAAACATGTTTAATGTGGCAATAGTTTTAGGCTTCTTTACAGAAGAGAGAAAAAAAAAAAAAAAGCCTAAGGTTGAGGGTGCATGGAGGAGAAACATTCAAACAATATATATGTACAGGATGAACTAATATCCACTGTATACTTTTTATTTTTTGTATTTTTCCTTTACCAATAAGAGTCACTACTAAAAAGCCTTTTTGTAAAAAAAAAAATGTGTTTTTTGAGGGGACTACAGAGATTAACAATATTAGGAATCCAGTATGGATGTGTTATTGCTCCTCTGTTCTCTGAGGAGGACTGTGTGGCTTTCTGAGAAGGGATTGAAAATGCTGAGATGGCACATCACAGCCTGACGCCCTCTGGGTGAGTCATCTGTACCTGGTGCTGGAGCAGCTCTCTGAAAGCCCAACTGGTGCACTTCTCTCCTGTCGGCATAACTATATTTAGAATCCATAGCTAGAGAGCTCAGGGCTCCTCGGGATGGTATTTTTAAATGTGCCGTCACTCTAGACATGCTCTCCCTCCCTCTCCAACTGTTCAGCCTCCCTCATACTTTCACACATCCAAATGGAAAAGAATCAAGAAAAATCACATTCCAAAGGAACTTGTGACACTAGTCTCATCTGGAATGTTAAGCTCTGGGTTTAGAAGCATGTTAATAGCTCCCTTGGATCTTGTGCTTAGCCAGGTTTGGATTCTTCTGGCAGCTCAGCAGTATGATATACAGCGCCGTATTGGGTTCATTGTTCAATGTAAGCCTCAGGGAAGAATATAGGAA
Source organism: Galeopterus variegatus (assembly GCF_000696425.1). Lineage (NCBI taxonomy): Eukaryota > Metazoa > Chordata > Mammalia > Dermoptera > Cynocephalidae > Galeopterus > Galeopterus variegatus. The sequence continues at coordinate 158,833 of NW_007730125.1, read as the reverse complement.
AGTCCAGTGGATATTTTTTCCTTCATTTTTTAGAACAAGTTTTACAAAGGTTTGCGTGGAGTAATAGGAAATTCTGGCAATTGCTAGCTGTGACTCTGCTTCATGGTATATATTAAGTAATGATGGGCCATAATGGGGAAACCCAGGCCTTTGTTCCAGCTGTGAAGGCATCTTTGGTGAAGTCACCAGAGACAGGAAATAGGAAGAAATTCTGTACATGGATACACATGAGTGAAACACTATTAGCGTGTCATTGGTATGAGAAATCCTTGTAGATAAGGGGAAAATATTCCGCTGCAGATAGTTTGATTCAGGTCACTAAAGTCTGCTTAACAAATCAGCACTATTTTGCAGTCTTTTGAATTTACATGACCCTGGGATATAGCAAAGATTCAATATGGATGGAATTGATTGATTAGCAGCTTTGTTAATTTATGTACCATCAAGTTACTTACCACGAACCTCCTTTGCAAACTCGTGCATAATACATTGTTTTATGCAGTGGATATGAGCCAAAACAAACAACAAAAAAAGTATATATTTCTTAATATCTAGCTAGGGAAACTAGGATATTTATGACAAATAAAACTCTGAAACAAGAACTTAATAATGTGGCATAACTAAGAATTGCATAATTAAATGCTGGTTGATGGGTATGGGGCAATGGGACCAATGCAGGCTTACACAACAGTAAAGGATTCAAGAGTAGGTAACTTAAATTGATGGAAATAGCATCAGCAAAGATAAAGAGGATGATAGAAGGAAAAGGGTCTCACTTGGAGCAAAGGGAATATAAAGACAGTGAGAGGAAATGGAGACACCCAAAAGAGAGTGGCGACAGCCAAGGCTGCTGTGACAGCATGGGGATGATCATGAAGAAACAATGTCAAAACAGGAAAGCTAGATGTCTTTCTGAGTGTGAGATACAGCCATTATATGTTTTAGAACACAGCAGTAGTATTTTTGAAATGGTTTTTGAACAGATGAATTTGGCAGGGATTCCTGAACAAATGGAGAAAGGAAATTCTGGAAGCAAAGATATTAGTTACGAAGCACTTTCTCTGATTCAGAATTGGGCAAAGAAGGGCTTCGACTTGATCATGGCCAACCTAATGGAAAGAGACTGTTTGGGAAATATTATTGTGAATAAAATGACATCAAATGTAGAGGATAAGGTAGGAGCATTTTCCTCTATGTAATCAATAAAGTCCTTAAGATATCTGAATTCTCAAGTGAAAAGCAAAGGCCCAAAGACATGAAGTAGAACCAAAATGACAAACTGAACAATAACAGCCATAGTAATTTATTGGATTGTTACCAAATGGCAAAGCAGCGTAAAATGAACATTATATGCATATCCTTACTTAACCTTCAGTACCCCATGGGGAAATTAATATTATTATCCACAATTCAGAAATGAGAAAACAGGTGTAATAAGGTTAAATAAATGTGCCAAAGCTCACTCATCCAGGATTTGAAATCATGCCTGATTCCTCCTCAGAGCTAGGAACTTATCTCTCCTTATCATTCCTCTTACAATAAACTTCTGTTTTCTAGACACTCATCTTAATGATGAGAATTTGCATTCTCCTTTTATTCTACCGTCCTTGCAGACAATACACACAATACATCTCTTTCTCACTAATTGATTTCCATCTTTCCCTCCCAGTCCTAATTTGTAGTTTATTTTGGGGAACTAGGTATTACTGATTCAATTATTTAAAATAAAAATTGGTCTATTGTTGTATGTTTTTGAATGGTTTATACTATGTTATCTGAAGTACTAATGATATGTCATATTGCCATTTTACTTCCACATATGTAAGCATATTATATATACTCTGACACATATTACTAATATAAAGACAAATTGAGAGCACAGACCTATGACATATAGTTGGGAGATATTGATCCATTAATTAACACTTTCTACAACACATCTTCATAGTAGTTATAGATTCATTTACCTTACCTACTATTCTCCATTTTGACTATTTTATGCATAAATGAAGTCTGCCTGGCTTCACCTGCTCTTAGTCGATTTCTGCATTTTCTAAATGCTTACCACATTTTTTTCTAAAAGTTTGATGCAGCTTTTCTAAAATATTGGCATTAATTATACGACTCTTTAGCTTAAATATTACAGTTCTGGAGTTTTAAAATTTTATTTAAAAAATCAGAATGTCATTTACTTATCTCCAAATTGTAGCAATTTATACCCATTTCATCAAAGATTACTGCAACTGAGCATTCTCATCTGCATGTTTTCTCAGTATTCTGGGATACAACCTATCTGGACCAGGAAAACGAAATCTAGTTCATCTATAGATTTTTTAAAAAAATCTCTCCATAATATTTAAATTAAAACCCTTTTTATCATTATTTGTTATGGCCTTCCTGTCCCAAATTCTTCTTGACAAATTTGAGGAACCCAAAGAGAACTAAAAAAAACTGCTCCTTTTTCTTTTTTAAAAATAGTTTTTAACTACCACTGGCTTTTAAATTAATAATTTTTTTTTCCTTTTTGTCTTTTTTACTGACCGGCAACGGGATCGCAACCCTCGGTGTTGCGCCCGCACCGCACTTACCCAGTGAGCGGGAACCGGTCTCCACATGGGATCCGAACCCTCAGCGGGAGTGCCGCCGCGCTCCCAAGCGGCACACTCTCCAGTGTGCCACCGGGCCGGCCCTTAAATTAATAATTTAATAATATTCTTCTTATGCCAGTTGAGTTCGAATTCCTGTTTGCGTTTGTCTACTGGGAAGGGAGGCAATGCCATCTTGGACACATAATGATGATATTATTCATTTAATTTGAGATTACCTTTACCTGCAGCAATAATGGACTATCTAGCTCCATTTTTGTTGCTGCCAGAATGCCTTCTTTTGACAAATAGCACATTATAATGAGATGGATTTAAGTGGTTAGGTGTGTAGTATTGGCAATAAAACAGAATTTTGTTTGTTTATTTATTTTTATTTTAGTTCAAGTGACCCTTAGTGAAATTAAAACTGTGCCCCTGGAGTTATTAACATTACTGTATAACCAGCTGAACTAATTGTGCAAAGAGAGCCAAGCTGGTAGTGCCCTATTTACAAACTACTATTTATACAAGGCTATTTTCAGCTTTCATGAGAAAGGACCAAGAATTGGAAATGTGACTGATAATACCTTGAAGACATAATTATGTAATTGCTACTTTGAATTAACCTGTTAAAAGTCCTTGGCTCTGTCACCATGTAGAAAAAGAAGAGTAAGTACTAAACCTGCTCAATGCCAGGTGTTTTTCAAACAGTACTCATTTGAGTTCAAAAATAGACCCATGCATAATTATTATCATCCCAGTTTTATGGAACAGACAACAAAGGTTCAAGGAGTTTATGGTATTTATCAAATATGGAAAGAACTTAAATATATGTGTGTTAACTAACTTTGTGAGTGGACCAATATAATTGGCCTAGGTGATTTTTATAAGCAGAGTTCTTATCTCACCAAAAAAAAGCACAGAAAAGTAAATAAATAAAAGGAGCTGCAGAAGGACTTTTAAAATCTCTACTATTTGTTTTCCTGGTGGATATTTCCACTTCATCGAGGCTTCACATAAATCTTCTATCCTAGCGTCGCTAGTGAGCTATAATGCTGTAGGATTCTCAGTGCATATTCATCATCCATGATCCTTTCTCTAGATTTACTCAGGCAGAAGCAATGAATGAAGGTTTCCTCTGATGGTAATCCATTCTACTAGCATCAAGGAGCATCTAGGACACATACCCTCATGGACTTTAAGTACTATTGTGCAGCCTGGCTTGAGGAGAGCAAGGCCTCGTGTGAGTGTGTCCCCAATGCCACCCCACATCTCACAGTCTGTCAGCCTTGGAAGCTGCATCTCTTGTGCCACCCTGGCCACTCTTGGCCATTTATGTTCAAAGTACACCGATCTCTAAATAATAATAATAATGATCATAGGACACCAAATTGTGGATATCAGGGTTAAAGAGATCAGAACAAAACCAGTGCAAGTATTTAAAGATTTTAGAGGTTGTTTTTCAGAAAATTTTGTCTTTTAGGACTATATTCCAAGAAATTGATTGACTCTCAGCCAAGGTGATTTGACACAATATTGAGGTGTAGCAGAAACTTATTACTGCTACTACTGGTATGACTACAAATTAAACTATGGTGACTTCTGTGATGGCTGCTATTTCGGTTACCTTGGCTGACAGCAAACATGTATAGGGCCTTCCAGAAACTGCACCAAAAAATTTACATGGATTATATCTTGAGCCTTCAAAAAAACACACTGTAAAATGTACTATAATTATCCCCTTTAATGTGGGGAAAGAGAGGCTCAGAAATTTTAAGTAAATTACCCAAAATCACACAACTGATAACTGATCAAGTGGACTGACGTCCTAATAGTCTTTTGCTCTCCTCCAGCTGCATCTGTTCTTGCTTATGCGGGTATCAGCACAGCAAGCTCAAATTCATATCTGTAGCATTGAAAAACATTGGTCTTAATCATTAAATCATGTTGTTTTTTAATACAGTACTAATAATTAAATGTTGAAAGATGAAGGGCTGGCTGGTAGTAGCTCAGTTGGTTAGAGTGTGGTGCTGATAACACCAGCCAGCCACACACACACAAAAAAAAAATAATAAAAAATAAAAAAAGATAAATGTTAACAAATAAATATTATTTTAAAAAATGCATGGAAAAGAATGTAACAACAAAAAAATAACTTCCCAGCCAACTTCTTTTTCATAGTGAGGTATGACAATGGGAACGGATTTTGAAGCAAAAACTTTTCATGTATATATTTAGTCTAAGGAATTAGAGGGGATTCAAGTTGTTCCTATTTCTTTTTTTTATTATTAATTTTATTTTGTCGATATACAATGTGGTTGATTATTGTGGCCCATTACCAAAACCTCCCTCCCACCTCCCTCTCCCCCCTTCCACCCAACAATGTCCTTTCTGTTTGCTTGTCATATCAACTTCAAGGAATTGTAGTTGTTATGTCTATTTCTTATTTAATTTTTTCCCATCTTTATTGAGATATAAGTGATAAATAAATTTGTACATATTTAGGGTGTACCTAAATTATTTCCAATATCAGTTCTGTTGCCAGTGATTCATGAGTGTAGAGAAAGCAATAGAGATGCATTCAGTGCCCTGAGTATTACTCATGGGAGCCTGTGACACATAAAGTATCATCTGTATGTGTGATGTAATAGAAACAGGTGTTGAAAACCACTCTTCAGAAGGACCAGGGCCACCAAAAACTCTGGTATCAAAAAGCTATTTCTGAATAAGAGATAGAACACACTGATTGCCTCTCTCTGTCCCTCCTTCCTTTTCTCTCCCTCTCACACTGCTTTTTCACTTTCTTTGACCTTCTTTTCCTATATACATGTACTCATATATAGAAGACCTACTGCACCAGAATTGAAGGGCTATAAAAGTTTGGCATTTTCTAAAAATAGATATAGAATTGTATATAAATATACAAGAGCAATCACTGGGTAAAATCCAGTTATTTAGATGTTTATTTTATTTAGAACTATCTTTTATTAATATATGTATCCTTACCACTTATACCTGCATAATTATGTGATCAGGAAGGCTTAAAGTTAACCTAGCCTGGTAGAAAATCTTGCTACACAGGAAGGATGTTATGATTCCATAAGTCCTCCCCACCAAATCTAACACTTATCTGGCTTTGTACCCTAATGGTCCACCTTTCCTCATATTAATTTACAATTACATTTGAAACTCCTTTCTCAGTAACTGATAGAACAAGTAAAAAAATCAATAAGATATATAACATTTGAACATCACTTCCAATTAACTTGAACTTAATGACATTTACAAAATATATCATCCAACTACAGCAGAATACATGCTTATTTTAATTGTACATGGAGCATTTACCAAGATAGACCACATACTAGGCCATAAACCAAGACTCAATAAGTTTAAAACAGATTAGAATCATACAAAGAATATTCTCAGACCAAAACATAATCAATTAGAAATAAATAAAAATATACTGGAAAAACAAAGATTTTGGAAATTAAACAAGGCACTTCTAACAACTTATGATGCAAAGAAGACATCAGGAAGAGAACTAAAAAATATTTTGAACTGAAAGAAAATAAAAAGGTAAAAATTTGTGAGATGCAGCTAAAGCAACCTTTAGAGAAAAAAAGTATAGTGTTAAAGGTTTAGAGTTGAAAAAACATCAAATATCAAAAAACAGTGATCTAAGCTTACATTGTTTGCAGACCATGAAAGACACTGTTCACACTTCCACTTACGTGAAGCATTAAGTGATTGGCAGCTCAAGCCACACCCCTTTACCTCTCACCGTATTTACACCGAAGCCCTGCTTCATGCTTCTTCGGAGTGTCTCCCAGCCAGCAAGTGAACACAGTGAGGGTTCCAGTGCAGGCACATTCCTGCTGGATGAGGCTCTTCTAATGGGTGACATTGGAGTAAGGACACTTGTTTAGTCTGGATAAAACTTAGAACCAAGCTGCAGTCTGTGACTCTTCCTTACCCAAAGATCCTTTCTTTTTTCATGGAGATATGTACCATGTTTATAGATAGAAAGACTCAATATCGTTAAGATGTCAATTACATCAGAATTTATCTGTAGATTTAACTTAATCCAAATCGAAATCCCATGAGGCTTTTGTGTCCAAACTTACAAGGTGATGCTAAAATATTTATGGAAATACAAATGACCTAGAGTAGCCAAATTAATTTTGAGACAGAACAACATTGAGATACTTCATGATCTAATTTTTTTTTTGAGTTACTATAAAGCCTCTTAAAAACATTGATAAAGGTATTGTGAGATGAGCATAAAGATAGACATGTGGAACACGATAGAGAGTACATAAATTTTCCTGCACATATATGGCTACTTGATTTTTAACAAAAGAGTAAAGGTAATTAAATTGTATCCCAAGGATCCCTGCCTTCTGGTGTTCACCCACGTATGTAGTCTCCTTCCATATTTTGAACAATAAGATATGTCATAATTAATGATATGTCACTTGTAAGATTAAGTTATGACTTCTGTCTTGTGCTGTCTTCTCTCTGGGCTTACTTGCTCTGGAGCAAGCCAGCTGCCATGTCATGAAAACACTGCATAGGTAGGGTATGGAGAGCACCACCAGTGAGGTACTAATCAACAGCTGGCAATGAACTGAAACCTTCCAGGAATGATAAGAGTGAACTTGGAGTAGATCCTCCCCTAGTTGATCCTACAGATGCTTATGACTGGCCAACAGCATAGCTAAAAATTCATGAGAGAGCCTGAGATGGAGGCATCCAGCTGAACCTTCCTAGATTCCTCAACTTCAGAAACTGTGTAAGATAATTAATGTTGTCTTTTAAATTTATTTTTGTTTTAAGCTCCTAAATTCTGGATATTTTGTTATACAGAAATTGATAGCTAACACAGGACTATAATTATCCCCATTTCATAAATGAAGAAATCAAGATTTCGTGAGGGTAATTGATCAAAGTCATGTAGAAACTAAATAGCATAACCAATATAAAAATCATTTTTATTCTAAGAAGTTAAGTTTATATATAAATATATATATATATTTATATATACACATAGGATGTATGTGCACACACACATACATACACACACACTATATGAGCCAAGTATATATAACTATATATCTACATAGTTATAATTATATTTGTAAATGATATATTTAGTCTTGAATCAGCTATCTTTATCTACACTTTTTTAAAATGATTTTTTAATTGTCTCCTTTTCTCTAACTTTTATGAACAGGTTTTTTATTTGGTTTTGTTTTTTAATTTCTTTGTTTTCTTTTTTTTTAACATATATATTATCTATTTTGTTCTTTTTTTCTTTTTATTAACTGACATAATAATTATATATATTCACAGGTACAGAGTTATATTTCAATACATGTATGTGATGTGTGATGATCAAATCAAGGTAATTAGCATACGCATCTCTGCAAAAATTTATCATTTCTTTTTGAAAATAAACAATAAGTTACTGTTAATTATAGATATTTAGCATTACTGTAGACCACTCAAATTTACTTTTCCTATGTAACTGTAATTTCCTATCCATTAACCAACCTTTCCCTATCTCCCCGTCTCCTGCCTTCCTGGCCTCTACTAACCACAATACTACTCTCTAACTATGAGCTCAACCTTTTTCAGCTCCCACATATGATTGAGAACATGTAATGTTTATGTTTTCATGCCTGACTTATTTCACTTAACATAATGCTTTCCAGGCTCATCTGTGTTGCTGCAAATGATAGGATTTTCTCTTTTCTGTGGCTGAGTAATATTCCATTGTGTGTGTATGTGTGTATATACACACACACCACATTTTCTTTACCCATTCATCTGTCAATGGATACCTGGGTTGATCTATATCTTGGCTATTGTGAATAGTTTTGCAATGAATGTGGAAGGGCAGAAATCTCTTCATTATACTGATTTCATTTCCTCTGGATAAATACCAAGTAGTGGATTGTTAGATCATATGTTTTAGTTTTGAGAGGAACCCCCACACTGTTTTCCTTAATGGCTGTACTAATTTACACTCCTGCCAAGAATATGAGTTTCCTTTTCTCTGCACCTTTGCCAGCATTTGTTATTTTTTTTATCCTTTTGATAATAGCCATTCTAACTGGAATGAGCTGATATCTCACTGTGGTTTTGATTTGCATTTCCCTGATGGTTAGTGATGTTGAACATTTTTTTCATATACATGTTGGCCTATATGTCTCCTTTTGAGAAATATCTATTTGGACCATTTGCCTGTTTTTTTAAATGGTTTATTTGTTTTTGGGGGGTTTTTGTTTGTTTGTTTTTTTGCTGTTGAGTTTAAATTCCTTGTGTATTTTGGATATTAATCCCTTGTCAAAGAGATTGCAAGTATTTTATCCCATTTGGCAGGTCGGCTCTTCGCTTTGCTGATTGGTTTTTGTTTGTTTTTGTGCAGAGCTTTTTAGTTTGATGCAGTCCCATTTGTCTGTTTTTGCTTTCGTTGCCTGTGCTTTAAGTCTTCTCCATAAAATGCTTGCCCAGATTAATGTCTCGGAGTGTTTCCCCTATGTTTTCTTCTAGTAGATTTATGGCACCAGGACTTAAATTTAAGTATTTATTCCATTTTGAGTTGTTTTTGGTATATGGTGAGAGATAGAGGTCTAGTTTCATCCTTCTGCATATGGATATCTCGTCTTCTCAGCACCATTTATTGAAGAGAATATCCTTTTTGTCTTCTTGTTGTCTTGGTCAAAAATCAGTTGAATATAGATACATGGACTTATTTCTGGGTTCTCTTTTCTGATGCATTGGTCCATGTGTCTATTTTTATGTCAGTACCATGCCGTATTGATTGCTACAGCTTTATAATACTTTGATGTCAGGTGATGTGATGCCTCCAGCTTTGTCCTTTTTGATCAGAATTGCTTTGGCTATTTGGGGTCTTTTGTGGTATCATATAAATTTTAGGATTGTTTTTTCTATATCTGTGAAGAATGTCATTAGTATTTTGATAGGGTTTGCATTGAATCTGTACATGGCTTTGGATGGTATGGTTATTTTGACAATATTAATTTTTCCAATCCATGGATATGGAATATCTTGCCATTTTTTTGCATCCTCTTCAATTTCTTTCATCAGCATTTTGTAATTTTCATCGTAGAGAACTTTCACCTCCTTGGTTAAATTTATGCCTAGGTATTTTATTTTTTTGGCAGCTATTGTAAATGAGATTGCTTTTTTGATTTTTTTTTTTCAGTGAGTTTACTGTTGGTATATAGAAAGACTACTGATTTTTGTATGTTCATTTTGTATCCTGCAAATTTACTGAATTTTTTCATCAGCTGTAATAGTTTTTTGGTGGTAGATTTAGGTTTTGTTTTCTACATGTTAGATCATGTTGTCTACAAACAGGTACACTTTCACTCTCTCTTTTCTAATTTGGATGTCCTGTATCAGTTTTTCCTGCCTAATTGCTCTGAACTTCTAGTACTACGTTGAGTGAGTGGTGAAAGTAGGCATCCTTGTCTTGTTCCTGTTGTTAGAAAAAACAACTTTCAACTTTTTACCATTGAGTATGATGTCAGCTGTGGGTTTGTCATGCATGGCCTTTATTATGTTGAGGTATGTGTTTTCTATAGCTGTTGATACTTTTTATCACAAAGGGACGTTGAATTTTATCAAAAGATATTTCTGTGTCCATAGAGATGATCATATGGGCTCTGTCTTTCATTTTGTTGATATAATTTATCACATTTATTGATTTGCATATGTTTAAACATCCTTGCATCTCTGGGATAAATTCCACTTGATTGTGATATATAATCTTTTTGATGTGCTGTTGAATTGTGTTTGCTGGTATTTTGTTGAGAATTTTTGCATTTATATAAATCAGTGACATTGGCCTGTAATTTTCTTTTTTGGTATACATTTGTCTGATTTTGATGTTGGGGTGCTACTTGCCTCATTGAATGAGTTTGGAAAAATTATCTCCTCTTAGATTTTTTGTAATATTTTGAGATTAACTGGTGTTAGTTCTTCTTTAAAAGTGGTGGAATTCAACAGTGAAGCCATCTAGTCCTAGGATTTTCTTTGTTGAGAGACTTCTAAGTATCAATTCAATCTTGTTATTCAAGATTGGTATGTTCAGTTTTTTATTTCTTTTTGGTTCAGTATTGCTAGGTTATATGCATCCAGAAATTTATGCATTTCCTCCAGATTTTCCAATTTGTTGTCATATAGCTGTCCATAGTAGTCTCTGATGATTCTTTGTATTTCTGTGGCATCAGTTTTAATGTCTCCTATTTCATTTCTGATTTTATTTATTTGATTTTTCCTTCCCTTGCCCCCCTTTTTTTCTTAGTTATACTAAGCTGCTGGTTTGTCAGTTTTGTTTATATTTTCAAAAACCAACTTTGTCTTTCACTGATCTTTTGTATCTTTCTGGTCATTATTTCATTCAGTTCTGCTCTTATCTTCATTATTTCTTTCCATCTTCTAATTCAGGGATTGGATTGTTCTTGATTTTCTAATTTCTTGAGGTGCAATGTTAGGTTGTTTATTTGAAAGCTTTATACTTTTTGATGTAAGTACTTTTTCCTATAAACTACCCCGGTAGTACTAATTTTGCAGTATTTCTTAGGTTTTAGTATGTTATGCTTCTATTTCACTTGTTCAAGGAAATCATTGATTTCCCTTTTCTTTTCTTTTTTTCTTTTTTGAGCCTAGTCAATTGCAGTAGTGAGAAGGGGAGAAAGAGTAGAACAAGTTCAATCTGTAACTGAATGTGAACCATCAATTGAAATAACTCACTCCCTTTGGACTAGCCTGATTTCTTTCTTAATTTCTTCTTTGATCTATTGGTTGTTCAGGAGCATATTTTTAATTTCCATGTATTTGTAAAGTTTCCAAAGCTTGTTTTGCTACTGATTTTTAGATTTATTTTATTATGGTCTGAAAAGATACCTGATATTTCAATTTTTAAAAATGAGTTGAGTCTAGATTTGTGATATAAAATGTGATTTATCCTGGATAATGTTCCATGTGCTGATGAAAAGAATGTGTATTCTACAGCTGTTGGATGAAATGTTTTGTAAATGTCTGTTAGATCATTTAGTCTGTAATGCAGTTTAAATATGGGGATTTTTCTTGATTTTCTATCTAAATGATTTGTTTGATGCCGAGAGTGGAGTGTTGAAGTGAAGCCCCCAAATATTATTGTATTAAGGTCTCTTTCTTGCTACAGCTGTAAAAATTTTTGCTTTTGGATCTGGATGCTCCAGTGTTAAGTGTAGCCTCCAGATATATTTATAAAAATGTAAATATATGTTTACTATTATACCCCGCTGCTGAATTTATCCACTTATTATTATAATATGGTTTCTGTGTCTTTTCACAGTATTTGATTTAAAGTCTGTTTTATCCAATATAAATATAGCTACTTCTGCTCTTTTATAGATTTGCATTTGTGTGGAGTATCTTTTTCCATCCCTTTACTTCTACTCTATGTGTTTCTTTACAGAAAGTAAAGTAAGTTTTTTGTAGGTATCATATACTTGGTTCTAGTTTGTAATCCATTCAGCCAGTCTGTATATTTTAAATTAATACATTTATATTTAAGGTTGTTATTGAATTATATGGCCTTACTCCTATTATTTTATTATTTTTATGGTTATTTAGCATATCCTTTGTTTCTTTTTTCAACTTTTATTGCTTGACTTTGCAGTTTGCTGATTTTTTAATGCTAAGATATTATTTCTTTCTCTCTTTCATCTGTGTATCTGCTCTACCAGGGAGATTTTTTCTTTTGCATGCTTTCATGATGATGGTGGTTATCCTTTTGCTTCCAGATGTAGGACTGCCTTAAGGATTTCTTATAGGTCTGATCTAGTGGGGATGAATTCCCTCAATATTTTTTGGTCTGAGAAATACATTATGTTTCCCTTATTTCTGAAGGATAGCTTTGCTGAATATAGTGTTCTTGGCCTTCCTTTTTTTTTTTTTTTCATTCTGCACTTTGCATGTATCTTTCTTTTCCTTCCTGGCCTGCAAGGTTGCTGCTGAGAAATCTGTTATTAGTCTGATGGGGATTTCCTAACGAGTTACTTGACACTTTTCTCTTGGTCTTTGTAAAATTATTTTCTTCTACTTTTAACAGTTTAACTATAATGTGCCTTGGAAAGGACATTTTGGGGGTTAAATTTGTTTTGGATCTTTGAGCTTCTCAGATCTGGAAAATCATATCTCTTCCAAAATATGGTAAGTTTCCAGGTACTATTTCATTCAATAAGTTTTTGATGGTTTTCCTTTCTATTTTTCTTCTGGAACATCCATAATGCAGTTTTTGTTATGCTTAAATTTGTTTTATAAATCTCATAAGCTTTCTTCATTGTTCTGTATTATTTTGTTTCCCTCTTTTTTTTTTTTTTTTCTAAATGGGTATTTCAATAGACCTGTCTTCAAGTTCAGAAATTCTTCTCCTTGATCTAGCCTATTGCTTAAGCTCTCTGTTGCATTTTTTATTTTATTTAATTAATTATTCAGTTCCAAAATTTTTTTCTCAGTTCTTTTTTTTTTTATAATATCTATCTCTATGTTAAATTTCTCATTCAGATCATGAATTGTTTTTCCGATTTTGTTGAATTGCCTGTTTGTATTTTCTCAAATCTTGCTAAGTTTCTTTATAATCATTATTCTGAATTTCTTTTCAGGCATCTAAAAGATTTCCTTTTCTTTGTGGTGTGTTACTAAAGAATTTTTTGTTCATTTAAGAGTGTTATGTTTCCTTCTTTTTGTTCATATTTCTAATATCCCTATGTTGATAGGTGGGCATCTGATGGAACAGTTGCTACTTCTAATATTCCTGAGTACCTTTTGCAGGGACAGAATATTTCCTGTAGATGCATTCCATAGTGTCAGTTGGGTAGATATTTTGGGTTTGGTTCTGGGTGAGCACAGTAGTGTAGGATCCATTTGAATTCTTTGTGTTCAACATTGGAGGTGTCTGTAAGTGCCCCATTGGCCTAGGCTGTGGGTGTTTGTGGAGCCTGTGATGCAGCTTTGCTGGGTGCAAGAACTGCTGCACAAGCTGGTTCTTGAGTCCTGGAGAAATGTGCACAGGCATAGGTGTAGACAGAGGTGTTGGGTCACTGGAGGGGTGGCAGGTGCTCATGGGCTTGGTGAATTTTCTGCTAGGCTGAATGGGATCACCAGGGCTATTGGTGGGTCCTTGGGATCCCCAGAGAAGCACTGGGCTTCTCAGTGGTTCTTCTACTATGGTGTGCAGGATTATGGGGACTGAGGAGCCTTGGGCCCCCAGGAAGGGAACTGAGGCACTCAGTGGACTTTCCACTGGAAAAGGCAGGGCCACTGGGGCCACAGGTGGAGCATTGGGCCTCAGGAGAGGTACAGGAGCACTCAACTGGTTCTCTGTTAGAGTAAGCAATTTGTCAGGGCTGTGATGGGACCTTGACCCCCAAGAGGAGTGCTGAGGGGCTTGGTGTCACCTTTGTTGGAGTGGGCTGCACTGGCATGGTTGCTAGGGCTGCAGGTGGGACCTCAAGCTTCTAGTAGAGGTGCTGGAGTGGTTGGCTGCTCCTTCCTTGCAGTGGACAGGATTGCTAGGAAGGCAGGCAGAACCTTTAGCCCCTGGTACAGGAACTGGGACACTCAATGACTTTTTTTGCCAGAGTGAATGACCCTGGGTGGGTTCACCTCAGCAGTTGGCAGGAACTTGGGAGTGAAAGAGAGGTGCTGAGGCAATTGGCTGCTCTTCTGGTAAAATGGGCAGGGTTGCCTGAGAGTCAGATGAGATTTTGGGATCCTGGATGAGGTGGTGGTGTGCTCAGTGACTCCTCAGCTAATGTGTGCCACCCTGGGGGAGGTTTCTATGGTTGCAATCAGGAATTTGGGCCTGCAGGAGAAATTCTGGGGCAACTGGATGCTCATTTGCTGGAGTGGGCAGTGTTATCAAATGGATGAGCAATACTTTGGACCTCTGATAGAGCTACTAGGACATTCTATAACTACTCAGGTGGATTGGGTGACTGCTGTGGGTTGATTGAATTGTGTCCCCCAAGGTTCATGTATCGGAAGCTTACTTCCTCCTGTAACTGTTTAGAGTGGGAAATCCTATTATGATAATTGAAAGGTGAGGCCTTGAAGAGGTGACTAGATTGTAGGACTATGCAGTAGTGATTGGATTAATAATGATGGCTAGGGACATGGTTCCAAGGACTTTCAAAGGAGAGTGAATGAGGATGTTGAACTCTTGCTCTCTGTGCTCTGCTATTTTCTGCCATGTGAGACCCCTAGATTACTGTAACTACCACCAAGACCCTCACCAGATATGTTCCCTGGACTTTGGACTTAGCAGCCTCAGAAACTGAAAGCAAAAAAATTCGTTTTCTTTATAAATTACCCAGTTCCAGGTGTTTTGTTATAAGCCACAGGAATGGACCAATACAGTGACCTTGGGTGGGGTCACTGAGGCCACAGATGGAACCTTGGGTTTCTGCATGAGGTGCTGGGGTGCTCTGCAGTAGCAAAAGTGCACACCTATGGGTGGTGTCACTGGGGCTGTGACCAGTGCATCAGATTCCTGGGAGAGGTGTTGGAAGCTCTGAGACTCCTCAACTGGAGTGTGCACCCCTGGGTGTTTTCGCTGGAGCCATGGGCTGGATCCTGTGTCCCTCGGAGGAGCAAATAGGCATTCCATTGGAGACAGCAGGACCTCCAGCAGTGGGAAAAGGCCCAAAGTGATTGACTCTCAGTCTCTGGAAAGTATGTGCATTGGCTCCCTTTGTCTTGGGGGTAAACTCTTCACTGTGCTGGACCACCTGTTCCCCAGGGTGCAGGGCACTACTGTAGGGGTTCAGGTCTTGGGTTGTTGGTGTGGTTGATGAGGTCTTAGAGATGTTGCGATGCTAATGCTTTTGGGCCCCAGGGCAGAATGCATTCGGCTGTTGGCTTTGTTCACAAATGGTGACATGCTGCAGCAGCCTGGGACCCTGGGAATGGTGGTGGAGGGGGGGCTCAGTGTGAATTCCCTCTTTAGAACAATGCAGTCATGGGGTTTCAGGTAGCTCTCTCTACTGGACACATGGCCTGTAAGAGTGGTGGGGCTGTCTTGTAGGTAGGATTGCAAGGCATCAGTGGTGGAAGTGTAGACTGCCAAGGACTTTCCACTTACCTTTTCCTCACTGGCTCTGAGCCAATCCTGGTCAGACGCTTCACTTGCCTTTCTGTGCTGCCATCCCAGGTTCCTGAGCCTCAGGGGATCTTCCTCACTTTTTTGTTGAATTCCAGTGTTTTTTCCTAGACACTCTATTTGAGATGTGATTATCTGTTTGTTATTTTGGACTTCCACTGTGGCAGAGGTGAGAGCTGGGTGCCTCTAGTCAACCATCTTGATTCCCCCCTCCATTTTGTTCTTAATTATCGTACTAAGAGCTACATTCAAGTGTTTCAAAAACATTCTTGAGATTTAATTTCCCTGCTTTGTAGTCTCTCCAACTTTATAAAAATGATATGGTAGTGTTGAAGTAAATGGGGAATACAGGGGATTGTTTCAAGTACAGGATAAAGTTTATAAGTACTTTATATCACAAGTAATTTTTATAAGGTTTATAATTTCATCATCCCTGTTTTGGGTTGGTTTAATACCTAGATTTTGAGTTGGGAATGGAAAATGAGAGTGGAGTATTCTGTTCCTTCTTATATTTTTTGATTGATATTTTTCATGAAACAAAATAAGAATAGTTCAGGAACTTATCTCCAGGCTGATTTTCTTAGTTCAACTTTGTTTGGAGCCACTTTCCATAGAGTCAAACTGATCTGCCACTTACCACTTATTTTGCCAAGCAATTTAATCTTTCTGTGCCTCACTTTTGCTATTGGTTAAAAGGGGATAACAATAACAGTATCCATCTCATAGAGTTGCTGTCAAGATTAAATGGATTAACATATAAACAATTGTAATTAATGCCTGATTTAGAGTAAGAATCAGCATTTGCCATTACTTTTATATACCTTATAATTAACGCCTATTTCACCTAACTTCCAGTATTAGATTCTCTGCCAGTCCCTGTTTTTAGTGTTTTACCTGTCTTCATTTAGCAAAATATTGAGACCATTTTAATTGCTGCTAACCAGATGCCATTTTGAGAAAGACATGCCAATAATAAGAGGCCAAAAATATGGTGTTTCGTAATTAAATATAATACTCCTTCTATTATATAATTTTCAGGGAGAAATTAAAATCCAAATACTAGAAGTCCTTGCTAACTAATATTCACAGATTTAAAAACCCTGTATTTCTCTTACATTAAGTCTGTCCAGTTTCAATTTGGGGTTTTCAGGAGACTATTACTTTCAGCGGCTAAAGCCTGGTGTGTGCCTATCTGATGGGTGTTTTCCTTTCATGGTCTCAGAAATGAAAACACATTTTCTGATGTGTGTTTCTTTTCAAAGAATCCAGAGATTTAACATAATATAAAAGCTTATCACAGCACTGACCTCACAGGAGTAAATGGACAAGTTCTTTAGGTTTTAGCATCGCCAAGATGTCAGTCAATTTACAGCAGTTATCTGGAGTACATGAACTGTGAACTTAAATCAGTCTGGAGAACTAGCTCATTCAGATGATAATTTTAGCACCATAGATCTCTTTCTCTTTTCTCAGAGAGTCGCATCTCAGACATTTATTTTTTTAAATTTTTGACTTTTTTCCAAAATTATGTATTTTCAATACCAGGCTCCTATCTTAGGAACCTTTCCTGCATATTCAAAATTCTGTTTGCTTTAGTTTTGAGTTCTGAGTTCCTTGCTGCCTAGTGTTGCACTGAGTGGTCTTTCGTTTAGGAACATAGTTTCTGCACTCTTGTGGCATTTTCAGTATGGGCTATCATGACCCTTGCCATAATCCCTTGATAGAGAAATAGGCCAAAGAAAAATGCTCATTTTCTTTTGTACTTTTGAGGAGCTGGATAATTATCCTCAGCAAAGTTGAACAAGTTTTTAATATACCACTCTGCTTATTATGCTTTTTCTTCCTTATCATACAAATAACTAATTTTGTTTACTGAATTAGTCTACTTTTTTTTTCTTGTTCTTTTTCTTTCTCTCTGGCATATTTGTTTTTCTAATATAACTCTAAATTTTGTGCTATAAATTTTCCTATTGCAAGCTATATGAGACCAATTAATTCTGAGTTGACCAAAAGCATCCATCCTAAATTCCTGATCTCCCTCGCTACTGAGTGGAATAATCCCATGCTTGAGATATCTCACTTAAGGTAAATATAGAACAAGAAGCAGCATCTGGCTGGCCTGTCCCATCAGAACTATTTCTAGTAATCAGAGAACTCATTAGAGAAAATCCCCCTTTATATGGGAATTACAGCTAATAAATTCAAGGGGAATGAATAGTGGATCAAAACAATGGCAATCAATGTCCTCTAATCTATTAGGTACAAGATGATCAAAACTTTCAAATACAGATGTCAAGCTGACATCTCTTGAACCTATGGTTCAATCTGTACTAACAGTATACAAATGGATATACTAAGAACCATATAAATACATTAAAGGTTTTTGTACCCGAATCCAAACATCTCTAGATCTATCCCTCCCTGATGGAAGACCATGTTAAGTATTATTTTATACAAAATGTGGAAAATTATACCAGAGAGATAACCCAGTTCTTATAACACATAAATAGAGACAAAAAAAAACAGGAGAAGGAAATATTTCAGATAAAAAGAAATCTCAGAAAATGTCAGTACATTTCCATGTGTTACCTTAGTTGGACCCTTATTAAAATGAACAAATCTATGCAAACATTTTAGGGAAATTTTGGGCAAAGTTGAATGTGGACTATGTATTTGATGACAATTAGAATCTTTGTTAATAATTAATAATTATGTAATTGAATAATAAATAATTATCCACTTATTTATTTAAAATAATTAATGAATAATTAACATTGTGTATTTATAATACTTATGTTAAGTTTTAAAAGCCCTTATGTGTTAAAATACTAATATATTTATAGTTAACATGACTGGATGTCTAGGAGTTACTTCATAATACTCTAGAAAGATGGTATGGGACTGGGTTGGATTGGGGGATACATGAGCAAGCATTGTTGAAACTGGGTCCCAGAAGGTTTATTTTATTATCATCTCTATTTTTGTGTATGTGCAAACTTCATTTATAGAATACTGATTTATAGAGAGATTATATATAAGCCACATGGATTCAAGTGGTTATCCTTTTCTTGTATAGTTCCTTATCTGAGTCTTAAATGCAGTTCAAACAACATCAAAAGGATCAGAATTTGGGGAAGCACATTGATACTGCCTACCTAGGCCTGTCATTAATAATTCAAAGCTCAATAGGTAGGTTGATTGCATAATCTATCACCCAGGGAACATATGTCAAATAGGATGGAACAGGGGGCAACAACATAAACAGGAAACATCCCAGTCACATAAATGTATTTTATTGATATGCAGTTTAAAGCACAGATGCAACTGAAAAATGAGAAAAAATTGTACCTTAATGCTTAACAAGATTGAAGCAGTCTTTTTTTCTGACAATAAGCCTTTCTGCACCTGTATGGTTAGACAGACCATTGTAACTTGTGTGTCTGATCACTGTTGTGATCGTGAAACTCACCCAGCTGTAGGTCACATGCTCCTTGCCATCTTCCTACATGCTCAGATCTTTTCTGGTATTTGGCTAAGGGATACTTAGCCTCCAATGTATATAGACACTCCCAGATGGAGAAAGCTGCCAGAGCTACAGAGGCACATGAGGTCAAAATATCACGTCTCCTTAGGATTTAAGTTGCTCAGACAGGATGCAGCAAACTGTCAAGGTAAAAATAACCACACCAAAATGCAACAATGCTTTAAACTTTTAAGCGTGATTTTGCATCCCAAATTCCACTCTTTGTTACTCTCCAAAGTTTGTGGGTCAATGAGGCCAGTGTACCAAGACTTAATACCCTCTTTAATTCAATTTATCTCAAATCTGCAACCCCCTCTATGATCACCATCAATTGCAAAGGTAGAGATTTTACCCTATGGCAGAAGACTCAAATGCCTGTGCTCTGCAGTCAGATCCAAAGAAGGAAAAGCAGAGACTGATCTAAACATGCCTGTTTGTCTCAAACTCACCAAGTCACTCCTTCCCCCGAGGAGTGAAGCCAAGAATGGTACACTAATTGATGTTTTTCCACATGAAAATATTGGAAAGAGGAATGGAAGTTTAGCACTATATTCAATAAAACTTAGAAGGTATGTCTCTCACATGTTAAGCAACAATTGACCAGTACTTAAGTACATAGAAATTGTGGTAATAGTATTTTGGTATCTTTAATCGTGTTTTCTAATAAACTTTTGCCTGTTGGAGGCCTTGATCTGTGTAATACTTCTCTCCTTACGGGACAATCATCTGATTAGAATAAACTTATGATTCTCCTAAAAAAGTAAACTATTTGGGCTGGACGATTAGCACAGTTGGTTAAAGTGTGGTGTTATAATACTAAGGTCAAGGGTTCAGATCCCCATATCTGCCAGCCATAAAAATAAATAAATAAATAAACTATTTTTTTTTTTTTTTAGTGTTTATTATAATCATTTAGTGCTTATAACCCACCTTCTCCTTTAATACAAAACTGAGCCCTGTGGATATAAGTATAGGCTTAAATTTTAACCCAAAACATCATATTAATAGTGCAATAATAAAACATGTTATGTTAGGTACATAAATTAAAATCAATCATTACATTCTCTAGCTTATATAAAGTTTGTTTAATGGCAATAAAAAAGACTAGAGAATAGAAGACTAAAGTTATAATTCATAATGGTAACACTTATTAGCTATGTGACTATAAATAAGTTAGATAACCTCTTTGAGTTTCTGCAACATCACCTTTAAAAGGAAAAAAAAAAGGTTTTTTTTTTTTTGGCATACCTCAAAAGACTTTTATGCAGATTGATTGAGGAATATTTGTAAAATTCTTTTATAAAATATTACACATTAAGTTAAAATTGTTGGGCAACAACTTAGCACATTTTCCATTCTTTACTAAACCTTTTTTATTAATTAGAAAAGAACCTGATTATTTTATCTCTTCATTTTATCAAAGTATAATATTAAAAAAAATAAAATAAATATTAAAAGATATTAGGTATGACTTTCCTCATTATCTTAGAAGTTCAGAATTTCTATTAAAGCCCAAAACACTGAGGATATATTTATCAAGACACTGTGGTAAATATAAACCCTCCCCATATTAAAGAGGAACTGCTAGACATAGCTTTCTGGGATCCAACTAAATTTGGCCAAACCAAACCTTCAAGAAGACTAGAATTTGTTAGTGGGTTAGGTCACTAATGAGACGAACCTAATGGAGAGTGTAATGGTATTTTTTCTTCCTTCTGAGGGAAAAGGTGTGCAGTTTTCTCTTTACAAGACAATGGAAAAGAAAATGTTGGTGAATTTAGGAGTGTTTGAAAGAAGGACAGTCTACATTGTACTCCCTAGATCTATGATGGATAAGCTGCAGTTGTCTACATACAATCAAGAGGAACACAGTGGAGCGGCACATGACATATGTCAGATGGAGTTTAAAGAGTGTGTAAACAGAGAGACTGGTGCCTACTTTTATCCAAGACTGGAGAAGGTAGGAAACCAGCCCAAACAGCTAAGAGTAGCAAGGCCCACAGGAAACAGCACAAAAGAATTGTGTGAGTTGCACTTGGGATAAAGAAGTTTCCAGATAAGGTAAATATGTTGGACAATCATGAGTTTATGCCCAAGAAAGGGGCTACAAAATTTGGAGAGTCTTAGCAGTAAGAAAGTGTGAGGTCAACTGCTTTGGTGAGGCCTTCAAAATAGTCACAAGTTTTCATCTCCCTGAGCAAATCCTAGAAGAATCAGAGGAGTAAAAGAGAACGTGAAGAAAAAATAAAAGTGGGAATTCAGCGCCTTCTTCACTAAAAAGCTCTGAACCCTGTGTCAGCACTGAGGTAAGGACAGAGGAGGATCGTTAAGCTGGTGATGTGAGTGAAGTTCTGGTTTAAATAGCCTAAACTAGTTAGTACTAAAATTGTGTCTCAAGCATTAGAATTTGTCTGTTCTCACAAGTAAAAGTGACTGAAAATCTGTGAGATCTGCTGAGGGCAGAAAACAGCTCCAACAAAACTTGGCTTGAATACAGTGTCAGAAAAATAGTCATGCTCTGTTTGTACACCTTTTGTACACCCAAAGTCCAGCCTGTCTAATAAACTTGCCACACATTTTCATATGGCTATAGTTTATCTTCCCATTTTATCCACCTATTTTAGTGAAGCCTTAAGTTTTTTTTTTGTGTGTGTGTGTCCTTTTTGAGACTGGCCACACCGTGCTCAGCCTGTGAGTGCACCGGCCATCCCTATGTAGGATCCGAACCCGCAGCGGGAGCGCTGCTGCGCTCCCAGCGCCACACTCTCCCGAGTACGCCACGGGCTCGGCCCAAGTCTTAAGTTTTTATGACCTATATCAGTCTCCACTTACAAGAATTGAAGATTGAGACTATTTTATGGATCTTTTGTTTTTATATCCCAACCACTCGGGCTAGAACATACACTCCCTGAGTTCTTACTCTTCCATCCTCTGCTCTTACCAACAGACCATTCTTAATCCTATAGCCAGCTCAGTAATTACTTATAACAAATATAGTACAGAAAGTTTTAGAGTGTCTACTTTTAATCCCCCCCCCCCTTCTTCATTTTCTCCCAACTGAGCCATTTTCTTTTACCCTAAGTTGAGAAAGGAGCATGCTCAGGACTAAGTCTTGATCCATGCTTATGTTTTTATTTTCTCTTTCCCTTCACACTGCTGATAAACAATGATTATCAGTGGCTTGTGTTAGATATGCTCATAAAAGGCAAAGATAAAAAAAATAAATGGGGATTTCTGAGTAACGATACACTACAGTCTAGTTAAATAGACAAATACAACAACAAAAATACCATTCACCAGAAACAACCACATAAAGAAAATGATATGGCCTCAAGCTGACAAAATTTAAGAAGAAGCAACCAAGGAAAGAGGCAGAAAAATCTGTCATGACGTGGCTTTAACTTCATCCCACTTCAGAATTATTATCTGTGGGTGAACATGAATCCTGAGACCCTCATGCACACTCCGATTTGGAGAGAAGTGAGGAAAAGGATTGGATTTCTCTCTCCTTAGTGGCAGGAGGATGGTATGTGGAGTAGGAAATAAGAATCAAAAGCTCTGCTGGGGAGAAATAAGTGAAATGAGGGATGCCAACAACAGGAACTGGTTCTTCCTGATAGAAACATGGGATTCAAGATTTTACTAAAATGGGGGAAACATCTAAATTCATAAGGTTTTCCCCCATGAAAGCAGGATGCCCACACATCACTAGGGAAATCAACCCTTTCTTGTAAGAGACAACCAAGCATATTTACTACAACTTCCTTTATTTGGAGCAAGATCCTTTTCAGCTCTGACCCATCAACCTGTCATCAGGCCAAAAAGAGGAATAACATACCTAAGTCCTCCAATCATAGTGCAAATAAATAAATAAATAAATAAATAATTTTAAAAAATCACAGATCTTGCTAGGAAGAAAATAAAGGAAATTTAACTTACCCTGTACAATAATAAAATCTAGACTGAGTTGCCAACACTAAGCATTAACAATAATAAAGAAAAGGGCATGATAATTCTGCAAATATTTTACAAGGAAAACATAGTTATCTGTTTTTAAGAAGAAATACAGTGAACCTACCTCAGATGAAAATATAGCCTTTGGAACAGAATACATTTCTCTGCTTGTAAAAACTTAATAATCATGAATCATTAAAAACAAAATTCAAAGATGAGATAATATTAAACAAAATACTGTAAAAAGGGATTGTAGAGCTAGGAAATAAAGTAAAAAACAGCACCCATTATAGAACAATGAATAATTTAGAAACTTCAAGAGACAACAAAGAGGTAGATTAAAATCAAATTATGAACATGAGAGGTTTGAGAAAATCATACTAAATTCAGAATAAAATGACAAGAAGATCAAAGCCATGAAAATGAAGGTGATAATTTTAAATATCAAACAGACACGATCCAACAGAACTCCAAAAGTGAAACAGAATGTAGCATTAGAAGGTATAATAGTTAGGAAGAAATAAAGATAAAATTTTAAATATATTAGGAATTTTTGTTTTTAAAAGTGGTTAAAGGGCAATTGGGTATGATATGTGATTATTGAACTTTATATACAAAGAAAGCATCCTTCAGGTAATTGGGCAGGGAAAAATAAGTCACCTATATTGGAAATATTAAAATTCAGTCTCACCTTAGATTTCTCCACAGCAGTGTTAAATGCCAAAATGTAATGGCGCAATAGCTACAAAGTTGTAAGGGAAAATAAAAATCAGAGCCAAGATTTTACACATAACCATATTGTCCTTCAAGTACAATAAAATAGGACAAAACCAATACAAAATGAGATATTTTCAGGCATGCAGAAACTCAGGGAATACAGTATTCATGGGCAATTTTTAAAGGAAAAAAAAACTTGATAAATAACTGTAGTCAACTAAGAGATGAAGCAAAACAAAATAAAATCTGAAATGGAAAACCTGTCATTAAAGTGCTGGCTGAAGACTTTGAAAACATTTAAAAACAGAATTAATACGAAACATCTCTGGAAATGAATGTTGTGAAACAAAGTATAAATTTTATAAACTTTGGCAATGATAAATAATAATGTAACTTACAAAAATTGGCAGGTGGAGGAGAACAGAGGGAAGCAGAAGAGTCTATTTACCTCATCACTTTAAACAGGGATCAAATATCATTCTCTAAAATTGAAATGGGCTGTTAAAACTATCTATTAAAGATTAAAAGTGGTCCAATAATCTTTATTAACTTTACAGATTTCTTTTAGGTGATAAAACTTAATTTATATTAATTGGTTGAGTTAAAATTTTATTTCATGAAAAGTAACATTTTAGCATGATGCCATTTCTGTGAAATTATTTTTTTCATCTCTCTTTAAATTTATCTTCAGAGAGAGATAAAGGCATGTCTAGAAAGAGGTTGCTCAAAAGTTAACAATGGCATTAGATGGTATTCGGGGCGATTTTATACTTTCTTTTTAGCATTTGTACTTTTCTGTATTGCTTAAATTTTTATATTGAATTCCTATTGTTATGTAAATGTATTATGTTTTCAAAAACAATGCTGTCATTTAACTTAAAAGAAAAAGAGAGTGTAGAGTAATTTTTATATGTGGCATTTCTACTTTTAAAATTCCAATAAAATATAGCTACTTCCAGCTACGAACACAAACCAGAAAGTATAGTAGTCACATGCATGGTTAAAATTTTTATAATTCAAAGAAACATTTTTAGGTGCTCTTTGGCTCCTTGTTCCTTCAGGTTTCCCCTTCTTTCCTTTGTAAGTACAGGCAAAAATCAAAGAAAATTTCTGCTTAGGCATTACAGACCTCCTATTATCTAGCCCCTATCAGCCACCTTCTTGTCCCTCAGGCAAATCCTCTATTCTTGCTATAAGGGACCTCCCCATCATAAACCCCATCATACCATGCATTTTCTAACTCCATGTCATAAGGTGGCTGCCACTAAATGTAAGTCCCCTTTCCCTTCTCTCACCACACTTCGGTTCCTAACCCCTGAATGTGACTCTTGCTCTCAAATCTTTCACTTATCAAAATCCTGTTTCTTTGAGGTCACCAAGTCTCTTACCCACTAAAAGTTTTCTTACTTGATTCTAGCACATCAATTTGCACTTTAAAAAAAAATTTGAGTATAACTTACTTGACATTTAGACTAGGAAACCTTGTATCTCTATCAGTCTACCTAGGGAATCCTGTGTAGATATATATTTTATACTACCCTGGATATTTTAGGTACACCTGAAAAGTAGGGGACATATCATGTCTCTGTGGCATCAAAATTTTGTACTATGCCCTTTTCATTGTAGGTATTCAAGAAAAGTTTATTCAAAATACTTAAGATATCCATCTGAGTCATGTCTTTATCTATCAAACTTCACTATATTCCCAGATTGACTCTGTCAGAGGCAGAACATAATAAAAGGTGTGCATTTTTGAAGTATATTAATTTACTGTCTCTTCTTTCTATATTTATGACTCTAAAGAATTGTGACAGGTGTTATTTTTTCTAAGATGCTAGCACTTAAATTTCCACAGATCAGCTACTGATTTTAAAGAGTTTATTCTATTAATGTGTGCACATGAACTCACCCATAATATCTCCTGTAGGGCAAAATATATATTGAGTAAGCACTGTTGAAAAAAAAAATTTTTCATTAGTTTTTTCAGACTTTCTGATGCAAATCCTGACTTGTTATAGTACAAAATTCTCTGACCATGTACATTTTGATGATACCTTTTTTTTTTTTTCCTTTTTGTCTTTTTTTCACATCCGGCAACAGATCGCAACCCTCAGTGCTGCGCCCGCACCTCGCTCAGCCAGTGAGCGGGAACCGGTCTGTATGTGGGATCCGAACCCTCGGTGGGAGCGCCGCCGCACTCTCAAGCGGCGCACTGTAGCAGTGCGCCACTGGGCCGGCCCGATGATACCTTGAGATTGGAGAATATTGTAACATTTTCTTTGCCTGGAGTTGGGGGGAGTGTGAGTGGAAATAAAATACAGATGAGGTCATAACTTCATATCAGCATGGATTATACAGGCTAAAATGGTAAAAAACGTAAATGATCATTTTGATTTTATTATGAAGCTGATTTTGTGAGGCTGTAGTAATAAAGTTGTGTGCCTGGGTCCTTAAGTGTTCCATTGGATATATGCTATTGTTTTCATTTGAGGACTTGCTAGCCTTAGGCTAAAACAATCTTAATTATGTCATTAATTATAACATTTAATTTAACCCAACAGCAAAAAATATCAGTCATCAACCTGATGGCACAGCAGTTGTATGTTTTTGCCCATAAATCTGTACCCCTCCCTGCCAAAAAGACCAATTGGCTTATTTATTTTTTAAATTTACCTATAAAGTAATCTGTCAGATAAGCCTATAGTTATTTTCAGTGCTGCTGAATAGGGAGAAGCTGGGGTGGGGATGGGGGTGGGAGATGTTTACACAGTGATTCCTCACTTACATTCAAGTTAAAATAGGAGGGGAAAAACTGTCTTTGTAAAGAATGCACATGATGCATGCAGAAAACAAATGACTCAAGGATACTGACACCAACCAAAGCAAAACTATTTTCTCAATTCAGATAAAATTTTTCAATTTAAAATTGCTTCATTTCCACTGTGCTACAAGTTAATTTTTGCTGAAAAGACTTCTAGCAAAGAAAAGGTGCAAATTTAACAAGCACAATGGACGCAGAATAAAGAAAAGGGAAGTTACAGGAAATTTTGGTGTTTTAGTCAGGTTAAGAAATGCTATGCTGCGATAAGAGGAAAGCGAGCAAGAGAGAGAGAGAGAGAGAGAGAGAGAGAGAAAGCCTCAAATTCATTGTTTCACATGATAAAAGTTTATTTCTTGCTCTTATAAAACGTGTTATAGGTAGACAACTTTCTAAGGCAGTTGTCTTCCATAGACTTTTCAAGGATAACTTGAAATTGAGTCTGAGTCTCAGCTATTTCAATACAAGGCATTTTAATTGCTTGGATAGAAGACAGGATTGACAGGATTGACTGGGAAATTGTGCAGAATCTTGAAAGTATAATGGAAAAGCTGGAATTTCCCTTTTTAAATACAAAAGAGATGATTCACCATTTCCATTATGTGTATTAGTCTGTTTCTGTTGCTTATAATAAAATATTTGGAACGGGGTGATTTGTAAGAGAACAAAATTTTTTGCTTACAATTTCTGAGGCTGGGAAGTCCAAAGTTCAGGGAACACATCTGGTACGGGTCTTCTTCAGTGGTGGCTTTACAGCAATGCAAGGGTCGCACATGGCAGAAAGTGGTGGAGCAGAGAAAGAGAGACTCTCACATGCTGTCCTTTTAAAGCCCCCAGAACCATGCCCCTGACCACCATTATTAATCTATTCAGTGTGGCATTATCCTACAATCTAATCACCACTTTAAGATCCTACCTTTCCGTTACCATAATAGGATTTCTCACCCTCAACAGTTACAGTGGGAATTAAATTTCTAATGTATGAACTTTGGGGGACAGAATCCAATCAATCCATAGCACCATGATCTCCTTTCCAAGTAACCTCATTATGTGTTCATCATTCTTTATGATGGTCATTAGTGTTCATGTACAGTCTGTATGATATTCTGTATATAATACTAAGTTGTTTATTTATTTATTTTGACTGGTAAGGGGATTGCATCACAACCCTTGGCACAGTGTGGTCTGCACCGCGCTCAGCCGGTGAGTGCACCGGCCATCCCTATATAGGATCTGAACCCGCGGCCTCGGTGCTACCAGTGCCGTACTCTTCTAAGTGAGCCACGGGCCCAGCCCAATACTAAGCTTTTGATTGCATATGTTTTTTCTTCATGAATGAGGTTAAACTCCTAGAAAAGTTTGTACCTAAATATTATTTTTGTCATCAGCAGTACCTCATGAAGTGCCTTGATATTGGTCAACATGTATGACATTGGGCAACATGTATGTTGAATAAATTATTCTTTAGGATTTTAATGAAAATTTAAAATAGAGTATTATAAAAAGAGCAAGTAAGAAAATAAGTTATCAGTTGTGTAGACTACATATTTCCATTTAGAATCAATTATTACTGATGTTTCACTGCTTGCAAGGACAGATATACTCCATATGTGGTGTGGAATAATGCATGCAATCACAAAGAATCCCAGGATAGTGCACTTAATTATTCAGAAGGTTGATTCTTATGCAGACTATGTAACAAACAAAGGAATTTGATTAACTTTTTATCATTTTGCTTTGGAGCAAAAAACACTTGAAAAAAGTGAAGATATAGGGACCAGAAATTCAAATTAACCTATGAGTATGGGAAGAAGGGATAAGTGAAGATTGAAATAAGATTTCTTTAAAAGTTATTTTTTTAAAGAGGGACTATTTGGAGTTGTTAACAAAATTCAAGAATGCTTACTTATTTATTCATTTAACAGGTAATGTACTAAATGGTACTATTAGCCAGTGTTACATTATTGCTGCTCTTGGAGACACAAAGATGACTAATGGTGTCTGACTTCCAGAAAGTGACTATGCATTAGAAAAGAAAAAAAAAAAATCACATGTTAACTGAGATAATAAGCTCCATTCAGCAGGCCAGCAATATTATTAAACCTTTATTTTTTAAGAGAATACTTATGGAGCATCATGGTGACTCCATGAGGAAGTGGAATCCTAGGCAGATAAAACACATATGGGGCTATTGCAATAATCCAGGAAAGAGATGATGAGGTCCTCGGTGAGAACAGTGATGTTGGAGATAAAGAAAGGGAATGGATTAGAAATATATTTAAAAGGTAGAACGCTTCTGAATATCAGGATATGAGAAAGATAGGGATGTTAGATCATTTTTAGATTTCTGTTCTGAATAAAGAGATGAATGGATATTTCACTAGCCAAGATAAGCAATGCAGGAGAAGGTGTGAGGATGTGTGAATTTAGTTTTGCACAGGCTGAAATTCTTAGTAAAAA
Organism: Galeopterus variegatus; assembly: GCF_000696425.1. Lineage (NCBI taxonomy): Eukaryota > Metazoa > Chordata > Mammalia > Dermoptera > Cynocephalidae > Galeopterus > Galeopterus variegatus. Next base: position 129,593 of record NW_007730125.1, on the reverse strand, counting down.
GTCCATAAGGCTCTCTTTAACCTCAACCTTGCACAATTCTCTAGCACCCACTACTACTTCTCCATCACACTCCAGGCTAAACAAGCATCATGCCATTCCAAAAATACACCATACTGTTTCATTCCTATGAGAGATCACCCATACTTGTACACTTAGAGAAGCCACACCTAACTTCACAACTCAGTTCAAAAGTTATTTCCTTCAATAAACACACCTCTGAACTCTGGATATTAGGGAACATCTTATACTGTAAGTTTGTTTTTTATATGACTATCTTCTCCTCAAAACAGCACACTTTACAGGAGTAGGGACTGTGTTGTATCCATTTTAGTATCCCTAAGTCTTGTATAAGTGTTTCTACAAATATTTTTAAGTAAAGGTGACTGACTAAATGAATGCTTTAAGGTAAATTTAATGGAAAAAAAAAGAATTAATCAAGACAATAAGATATTTACAAACGAGTGGATGGATAGTCAACTTAGGGAGTGCTCCTTTATCCTGAGAATAATAATGAATGGTCTCATGGAGACTATGGTTATTAAGTTTAACAAAATGGTTAACAAAATTCACTGGAAATGAATTTTGAGATAAAAGGAGACTTTATTCGTCAAACAGTTTACAAACTAGGGGGAAGCAGTCTTTGATACAAAATGAAAGTGTGCTCTGTCAGAAGAAAGAGACTGTCTTATATAGCAAATTTCTCACCCAGGTTCCCACTCAGGTCCTCTGTGCAAATGAGGAACGTAAGCTTATTCATTCCTGATTGGTTTGGTCTCTTATGCAAAAGAGGGATTCTGTCTCACTGAGTTCTGGCTAGTGAACACTTGACAGGTTACTGTCCATTGATTAAGTTCAGGTGGCAGCAGTTGACAAACAGCATAAACAGGGGTGGGTAGCTTGTGAAAGTCCAAAACAGGATCGTGTGTAACCTTTCATTAGCAAATGGCTATTTGGCTCCAGTTTGAATTTTGACCCAGTTAGCCACTTCAGGATCCATCTTGAAGCATGGGCTCTTTCAGTGTTCACAAGTTGGTAATGCCTAGTAAAATTTTGAGAATCTTTATTTCTTTTAGAGGAAGGAGACTAAGCAAGAAAATGCTAAAATGCTCAAAGGACTCTAGGACAGTGATGCAGGCTTCTAGTATTTACAAATTGTGCATCTAATATCCGATTTATAAGTGTCTTATAATATTTTTATTTTTTATATAAAGCAGGCCAATGAAGATTTGAAAACATTAGCACTATGCAATACAGTGAACTCAAGTCATATCTCCATACAGACTATGTGTGTGTATGTTTAATAATAACTTCATGTAAATATTTTTTTTAAATAGTGTATTTATACAGTGCTAGATTTCTGTTTTGTTTTGGTAATAATCTGAAGAGACCTTTTAAGCATGTTGAACTTCTTGTTACGACATTGTTTGGGTTGTTCATATCTGTATCTATTGTGAGTGTGTGGTTTGGTGGAAAGGTGTAGGTTAGTTTATGTTTCCTTGATTTTCAAGCTCTAGAAAAAGCTATTTAATATGCTTTCAGAACAAACAGATGAAGCAGAGCAGAGACTAACAAAACTGTTAATTTCCCAGATGATTTAGTAAAAAAGGAAATAATTTTTCAGAACCAACCTTAACTTAAAGTTTGCACGATGCCTTTGAATGTAAAACTTTTAATGAGGAGGCTGACTGAACATTGAATGTTGAATTTGGCCAATGTATTAACTCTGATCTCCTTTGAATCACATATTAAAACAATAATTAAATGCTTTTGGAAAGTGCCTGATTGGCAATCCTGAAATTCTAAGATATTCCAGTTGTAGATTCGAAAATTGTGTTTATCAAAGATTGCAGATCTGGAATCCGTAGCCCTGAACTTCTTTCTCTGGATTTTTCAGGGCACATTTTTTCCCCATTGGTTGGTATGGTATATCTATTCTGGATCCCAAACAACCAAAATAGAGACACAAACATGCTGACAAAGAGATTAAAATATGCTATGAGATATTGCTTCATTATGCTATATAGACCTTATTGAAATTACTATATCTAGGAATCAAAAGAATATGGGAAATCAAAGCCCAGTAAAATTTTATTATAAGGACTTCATTTTAGTCAGAAAAGTCATAAGTGATGTCTTATTTACTTGCTGAAACATAATGTATGATAACTAAGCTGAGGAAAAAGGCATACATACATACTCAGTTTTTCCATTGTGTAATTTAATGATAGACTGTAAATTGCATTTTTTAAAAAAGGGACTATACATCTGTCATTTAACCATTGGAAACCTAGTATCTTAATCTTGACAGATATGTGTTGATTAAATGTAAAACTAAACTATGGTGTACTAATGTACTAAATTGTGTGGGTTATCCACAAAAACTGACTTTTGCAAATGTGTAGGATTAGGTACAATAAAGTTGACATAGAATTGATGAAAAAGTGATATTTAAAAACATTATAAACTAATCTGATTCATGCTTTTTGTTATTAACTCAAATGTTTCTATTTATTATTTTTTTTGTGTGTGATGTGCTATACCTTTGTTCCACTATAAGATGAACTATTTCTTTATATAAAACAGTATATTGAAAAAAAATTTAATTATGATGCCTTTATACTAGATATATATCATATTTTAGAGACAGACCTTTTCTCCTAAATTCATTGTTATTTTGGTTCAGAGAAAACATAAGTACTTAAAACTGGCACACAAACTATATCTGCTACATTTGAAAGTTCTGCACAAATGATGCAGCTTAACATTTCCACTCCATGTTAAAAGACAGTAGCAGGAAGTTAATGTAGGTGGGAGAAGTTCGTCAAGATTGCCTACCCTTCTTCTCCAAAATCATACAGCTTTATTTAGGAATTTTTAAAGTGACAGTAATTTGTAACTTATGCCTCATTAACAAATATATGATAGGTAAATGAGCTTATCAAAATACTAATAAAACAGACTGAATACTTTAATGAGAGTCACTTTTGCTTTTTATGTTTGTTTGCTGTATCACTATATAAGCCACTCAAATAACCTGTGGTCTATTTTTTTCATTTGTTTATTCATTTATTTCTCAATTATTTAATCATTTACTAAACATTTAATATGCACTAGCACTGAACTTGGCTCTGGGGATACAAAAAGGATTCACACACTAGATGACTCACCATCAAATAAGGCAAAATTAGTATTTGGAAATGGAAGTGTGAATAGTCATTATCTTTTGGAACATTGTAGACAGAGATATTTAATTCATGAGCAACCTTCTATGCTCAGGTAGAGAAGTTTTCTGTCTGAGATACAAGTTTTCTGGGCCAAGAAAAAATGGCAATCTGGGGCAAAAAGGTCAGACTCTGGAACTACATGATTAATATAGGCAAAGATCAGATTAATAAGTGCTTTTGACCCAATACGTAGTTTTAATTTTAACATGTAGGCAATATGGCACCATTAAAAAAAATAAGGAGAATAGTTAGCTGATCTGATTTGCATTTTAGAAAAATAACTGGAAGTTGAAATATCTTCCAAAAGAAGGGCAAACTCCTTATTGCATATAGTATGTAAGAAGTACAGTGACCCTACTTCTCAGACTTCAGTCATCCCCCCTGATACAGACTATAATCTCTCAGAAAAGCAAGAAGCAAACCAGAATACTGATAAAGAAGTTCAATACATGAGAACTGACTGATAATCAGTTGTGTAGTAAGACAAGAACCAATTTACAACACTAACAAAGTTTGAGTAGCACCAGTCTCTGACCTCAGAATAAAGTTTTAATAGCTCAAAACCAGTGTTGTATTGCTAGTTACTTCAACTGTAAGTCACCAAATATAACTTTATTAAATAGTGAAAAATTTTATATTTTAACTTCACCATCAAACAAAAACTCAACCCAGTTCAATGATGGCAACTCATGGGATTTAATTAACCTGTCCTTTCAAGAGAAGTTGAAATTCATGACTATCATAGATAGGCATGACACTGACTCGGCACCACACAAGCGTTTGCCAACTTCCTTTGCCTTTCTTTTTTCTCTAGCCTGTTGCTGCTCAATGTCAGAATTCTGACTTATTATAGCTTTTCCTTTTGTTTCCTCCCTTAATGATATTTTCATACCACCCTGAGTCTTGTCTTATTTTGGGGGGCTTTGGTAAGATGTTTACTACATCAGTACCTAGCCATAGCATAGATGAAATTAGGGGGAAAGTAGACAGTAAATAGAAGAAAGGACCTAGAACATTCCTTTAAGAATTTCAACATTTATGTTGCTAATGGTGATGACTAAGCCTGAAAGGAGACAAAAAAAGAAAGAAAGGTAAACAGGGAAGTTACATGCTATAAAAATTAAAGAAGGGAGGGATTTATGAAGGAACAAACAGTCATCTGTGTCAGAATTTGCCAATCTAAATTTAAAAATGAGATATGGATAACATCATGTATTAGCAACATGAAATTCCTTTTTTCTTTGTATTTCTTTATTTTTTATTTGCATATTCATTATTACAAATGCTTATTCTTTATGCCCCTTATTCAATCTCTCCCCTTCCTCCTCCACGTCCCCCTCTGATAACCATAGATTTGTTCTCTCCATTAGATAGATTAACTGTTCCTCTGTTGATTTGTTGCCTAGATGATCTGTCCAGTACTGAGACAGGTGTGATCAAGTCCTCCCCTTTTAACATAGAGCAAATGCTTCTTCTATTATTCTATTATCCTGGAGTGTGCTTTGTGGGGAGAGAGGACTTCTCTTTTTTTCCTTTTTTTTTTTTTTTTTTTTGGTCTCCACTGGGGCCTCTCCTTGTGTCAATGCAGTTGAGAGTCTGGTGTGCCATCTGCATGGTGGCTGTGACTGCTGCTATGGAGACTAGTAGCCTCTTTTGCAGCAGCCATGGCAATCGTGGTGGCTATGGTGGGCTACCCATGTGAAAATGGTGTTTTTGGTGTGCTGTTTACCTGGTTGTTGGCTGGGCTCAGCTTCCTCTGGCTCCATTCCACAGGGCCCTGGTGGGGCCCAGGGCAACATGAAATTCAAAGGATGAACTTAGTGATAATTATTTTGGTAGAATGATTAGGCATTAAAATTGACAAAATCCAGGCCGGCCCGGTGGCACACTGCTACAGTGCGCCGCTTGGGGGTGTGGTGGCACTCCCGCCGAGGGTTCGGATCCCACATACAGACTGGTTCCCACTCACTGGCTGAGCGAGATGCGGGCGCGACACTGAGGGTTGCGATCCGTTGCCGGACACGAAAAAAGACAAAAAGGAAAAAAAAAATTGACAAAATCTGAGGAAATGAAAATAGAGATTTGTATATGGTTTAAGGAGACAGAATACAGAATTAGGTAGGACTATAGCAGGAGATGAATACGTCTTAAATAATTTTGTTTAGCTTATATTTTTTTTGTAAAAAGAAAAAGGGGAAATATGACAAATATGAGATTAAATATGGAAGAAAGAAAAAGTATAATCACTTTTATATTAGTTTACTGTAAAGGGAAAGAGAGACATAAATCAATATCATATTTGAATGCATACATATCACAGAGGACAGGGCCTGCCATTGTGAAGATTCAGATATATGAAAATATAGTTGATTTAGTTGATGAAATTCTGACTGATGCTGTCTACTTTCTCTGTATGAAAAAATAGAACTCAAGGCCATAAAATGAGAGAATATGTGCGAAGGATGGAAACAAATTTCTGTAGAGAAGTTTTAAAATTGTGAAGAACATGAAATGATGATTATTGTATTTCACCCGGATACACATTAGAATCACACCATCCAGGGGATTACTGAGTGAGTATTTACATACCATAAAATGCACACATTTTACGTGTATAGTTCAAAGAGGTATAACCAACACCCCAGTTAAGATATAGAACACTTTTATTACCCTGATAAATTTTCTAATGTCACTTTCTAATCTATCTCCCTGTCACTAGAAAACTAATGTTTTAATGTTTATCATCACATCATATTGTGGCCTGTTCTGCAGGCCAAACACTTCATATATATGAAATAATAAATATATTATTTTATGCCTGTTTTCTTTCACTCAATATACTATTTTGGAGATTTATCAATGTTGGTACATGGATCAGCAGTTTATTCTTTTTTATGGCTGAGTAATATTCCATTGTATGAATTTTCCACAATCAGATCATCCTTTCACCTGTTGATAGGCATTTGGATTGTTTCCAGCTTTGGTCCATTATGAATAAATCTGCTGTGAGTACACATAAGTCTTTGTGTATCACTTGTACTTAAAATATTTTGTTGTATTTTATCCAAAATAGTTATGTATTTGTACTGAGGGAATTTTCAAGATGTGTTAGTCTACTTTCTGGATAAAATCACGAGCTTCTTTTCTCTTTTTTTTTTAAGTTTTCATTCTTTTGAAAGTTATCATTTTTTTCTAAATTAACTTTTTAAAAAATATTTTTGATAAAACTTCCAAAAAAAAAAAAAGCATACACCACTTAAAACATGGAAACTTCTGTCTTATAACTATCAAAAAATAATGTACATTAAATTTCTCTCCTGTTAGATAAAAAATATTTTTTTAAAAAGTAGTTTGTGTTGATTTGCCCGTCTCTCACCTTCCCCTTTTCTTTTTATTGTGGTTTAAATTTATAAGTTATTGAGGTCCCAGTTTTGCATTTAAATCATTTTGACATTGTTTTTGCATGTTCTATTTCAAGAATTATTAATAAAGTTTACATTCTATCTTGTAACATCATTTCCACGTATCTAGAATTAATTCTGTTTACCGGTTTTTTATTGTGGTTTAAATTTATAAGTTATTGAGGTCCCAGTTTTGCATTTAAATCATTTTGACATTGTTTTTGCATGTTCTATTTCAAGAATTATTAATAAAGTTTACATTCTATCTTGTAACATCATTTCCACGTATCTAGAATTAATTCTGTTTACCGGTTTAAGTGGCCACATTTTTCCACATGTAAAAGTCTATCGTTCTTTTTTTTTTTTTTTTTTTGACTCTTCATCTTTTGATTATAACTTCATTTTTTTCTTCTAGGACTAAAATTCTAAAGTTTATTTCACTGGTTCTTATAAGACTGATTTCCCCTCCACCCCCACCCAAGTGTATACCTGCACTAAAAATACTTGACTGAGCAAAGCATTATTGTCTCATAACCTTTGACTACCCCTGTCATAAACCCCTCTGTTTCCCTCTGGTTACTTTATGACAATGTTTTATGGAATCTAGAATTTCAGTAGAGAAGGATGAAAGCAGTCTTATTTCTCTGTCTTTATTTGCAACTCTTTATGAATTTTTGTTCATTTTTGCTAAATGTTCCCTTGTCTTTATATTTTTAGAAATTTTTTCTTAGTTTGTAAAATTTAAAATTTTATCTTAAGTTTTTTTTTCCTCATTCTTAAATTTTAATGTAGGATCATTTACAATCTATAAACCTAATTTTTCTTCAGCCAAGGAAAGATATCCTGTTATTTGTTCATAAACTGTCAATGACCAGGCATCAGCGTGTTGCATATATATTTTCTGTTCTCCATATTTATTCACTTACATCATCACATGTGGTTCTGCATTTTTAACTCTGCATTTTCAGAGAGTTCTTGTTTGTCTTTTATCTCAATTATCCATTTCCTCTTCTGTTACTGATTTTATTACAGTTTTTAAATTTATAATTTATGTGTTTTTATCCATAGATTATTTCCTTATTTCTGCCAATTTCCACATGGTTTCTTGTCATAGACTCTGTTTATTTCTTGATTCATAGCCTATGCTTTCTTGAATCTTACTAAATGCATATGTCTAATTCTATCCAAATTGTATTTCTCCTTTGTATTTTTATAATTTGTTTCAAATGATAGATTTTCTTTTGTGTATTATGTTTTATTCTTTTGTGTGTGTTTTATTATTATTATTACCATTATCATCATCATTATCATTAATGTTATTACAAAAAAGGAGAAAGGAAAAGAAAAGAGAGCTAGAAATACTTCTATAGAGCAATTTGTGGAGATTATGTTTGAAATATTTACTATTTACATTAAATACTTTTAGATTTTCTCAGGTTGCCAGATAGATAACTGGTTGTGTTTAAAGGAATCAGATTAGCATCCCAGCAGAAACTCACTTTGTGTCATTCTCTAGCCACTTATATGTTATAGATATATAGTACTTGGTATATGGTATGTGGTATATAATACATGGTATAGCTATGTCTACTCTCCTTTTTGAACTTGCCTTCTATATCTTCAGGTTAAAGACATGATGAGTCAGGAGGAAGTCCCATATGCACAACCTTGCATTCTTTGGGTCTCCCTCTTAGATGTTTTGGACAGCCTGTGTTCCCAGTGATTGAAAAGTTTCCATTGGATTTGCTCTATTTGTCCCATTGTCTTTCTTAGTTCCAACTATTGCTTCCCCTAAGCACATTTTGTTTATAGAGTCTTCTCCAGCTCTCCTCTACCTGTTTTCATCGTAATTAGGAAACTAGAAGGTAAAGAAACTGTTTGCATTGTAGAGTTACGAACCCCTGAAATACAATCTGTTGTTTGTTTGTTTGTTTACTTAGAGGATATGCGAGCTAGAGCAAGTTACTTAACTTCTCTGGGCTTCAATTTAACCTGATCAATTTTATCCTAAACAAGAACATAAAGGTAAACAAATCATATTAAAATAATCTAGAAAACCTACAGTTTGGTATATGACCTTATTTGTATTTTACAGAGCAGCCATGTTTTCTTTTCTCTTTATCTTACTATCATTGAATCTTACATACTGGATGTTGCAAGGATTTCTTTAAAAATCCCTATTATTTAAATCCTGAGCTTTGATCAAAGAGTAACAGAACTGACACTCAGTGGAAACAGTAGTATAAAATAGGCACACAAAAAATTCCTAATTGACACCAGAGTAATAACCAAAGAGCTAAGATTAGTTGCATGTAAACTAGCATTGTTCCAGAAAGAAATGGAGGCCCACAGCTCTCTTACCATTCTGCCTCTGCTGTAGCTCATTGTCCTCTTTTATTTTCTTCCTGGTAATCTTCAATATCTGAAATCACTGTCGTTACTTCTTTGCTTGTCCATCATGTATCCTCTATTTATGCAGTGTAAGCTTTCTGAGAATAAGGACTTTTTTGTTCTTGTTCACTGTGAAATCCCTAGCACTTAGATCTGGCAAATTGCAGGTGCTCATTAAATATTTGTTGAATGAATGAACAGATTTTAGCACATTATTCCTCAGGGATTATACTTGAGTGAATTTACTCTGAGTATTATCTTTGTGGTACATGCACATCTTAAAACAGTAAAACCATTTGCTTTATGTATTTTGCCACTAAGTTCCCATAAAAATTAAAAAAATAAATGAGTAAATGACTGGAAATGTCTAAGTGGTGCATATGGAGAATGATTGTCAAAATTTTGCAATTCCTTTAACATAACATAGCTAATCTGTTTGAAATAGTAGAGAACTCAAACAGACTTTAAAAGAGTATCAGCTGAGGCCAAAAGTTTAACAATGTCAAATCGTAATAATGTCACGCATGACAATATGTTTAAAAAATAAATACATGTACAGAGCACAGATCCATGGAAGAAACAAGAAATCCTCTCTCTGCATTTGGTTATGATTGTCATCTGCAAGAATGATAGCAATTGTTATACAATGAAGGGCAAAGTACACTATTATTCAATGTGACTTTGTAATCACCTACAGCAATGATTCTCAAATATTAATGTGCATATGAATGAAAGGGTGATCTTAAAATGCGGTATCACAGTAGGTCTTGGTAGTAGGAGTAGGACCTGAAAGTTTACATTCTTAACAATCTCCCAGGTGATGTCCTTAATCTATACTTTGTATAGCATTGGAACCAGCCTAGAGAATATTTCCATGCCTTTAACAGAATCTTCGTTTCAATAGTTCTGCCACAGACTTCTGTATGTGAACATATTAACTATGCTAAAATCTAGCCCAGTATTAAAATATTGAAATTAGGTGAGAAACAAAAAGTGGGCCAAAATGAAGGACTTCTCCCATGGATACAGAGGGTGTGCAGATCTCTAACTGATATTGTACTACCTGATGATTAAAAAATAAAAGCCCTCTGGATAAGCTCATGTTCTGTTTATTTTATGCAATCGGCAATGTAAAATAAAAAATTATGGGACTTTGAATCTCAAAGCCTTGACCCTCTGATATATATTCTCTGAATAAAGGGTGATTAAAGTCATTTCAAAACACCTATCTAAGAAATGAAAATGCATTTCTGGAGGAATTAATATGACCATACTGTGAACTATTTCTCAATATTTATCAAGAGCCATAAACTGGATTTTATGCTATTTGGTGGTTCAATCCTTATAAAATTATCTTTCTACATATTTTAAAGTTCCATGTATACAAATGTTTATTAAAGGACACTGATATAGGGGAATTTGAAAATCCATGGATGTTAAATAATTAAAAGTCTAAGGTAATTATGGAATATACTATTTATTATTATTTATCCAATAAGAAAAATATCTGATTCACTATCTCATCCAACCCCTTTCCATAAATATTTGATATCTATGAATTAAAGTGCTGCACTTTTGTACACTGGATGTTCTTCCAATCCGAGAGAGATTGTGAGATATCATTAATTACAATACACACTTCAAATTCAGAGCCATTAAGTGTGCAAAACATTTGCATTTATTTTGATTAGTCCAAATGTTTAATACAATGTGAAAAGAACAAAGCCAGTGTCTAGAGTTTCAGTGCATTTGACCAAAAGCATTTATTTTTTTAATTGGCAAATAAAAATTATATATATATATATACATATATATATAATATATATTTATCGTGTACAACAATATGTATATATTTTGAAATACATATACATTGTAGAATGACTAAATTGAGCTAACATATATGTATCTTAAAACTAATAAAGTATACCATAATAATAAGGTATAGGCATTAGTGACTACAAGAATATGAAGAGAAAATGTGACCATAGTAGGCTGTGGCAACCAGGTGAGACACCACAGGGAAAGTAAGAGGAAGAAGTATGAGAACATTTGAAGCAGATGAAACAAAATTAGTGAGGGAGGGCAGTTGGTCTGATTGTCAAAGAAGGCTAATAAAAGGGTTTGAAAGGAATTTAGAGCTGGAAGAAAAGCCTTACAGAAAAAGAGATAGACTGTAAAGATTTCTTAGCTGAGAATCCCTGTACTTACGTAAGACATTCCTAGGAAAAGAAAGAGGTAAAGGAGATTGCAGCTTCTCTATGTATCTCACTAAATAATAAAGAGGAACTGAAAGACAACCAATAATTATCATTTATTGAGTTTCTACTATGAGCTATTTATTAGAAATGGTGATTCATTGGTGCCCTTTCAATTACTCCTCATAATACCCTTCAAGGTGCATATATACATGCTATTGTGTCCTCTTCCTGGCTCTTGAAACGTTGGAGGATGTCCATGTTTGGCTTCTCAGCCTGGTATTGGAAAATTGTTCTCTTAATAATCTGAATGTCAGCTGTAGCCTTGTTAAATAATGATGTATCTCTGGTCCATAAAATTGATTTATGCTGGGTCCTTTGCATCCTCATTGTAGTACACCCTCTCAGACCACATACAGTGGTGCAGTCATGGGATAGCAACAAGGATTCTTTGAGGATTTCTAACCAGATCAGGGAGGAAAATGCCTTTCCTACACACATGGAAGAAATTAGCAGGAAACAAGACTATGAAGACAACATGCGGACAGAGCAAGATTTGTCACAGGAAGATAATAAAATTTATTTGAATTACTGGTGCTATATCTTTGGACCTACCCTGGTTTTATCTTCAAGTGGCTTGGTTGTCTTACTATCCTAGGTTTATGTGGCTACTCCAGGATCACTGAAGTCTTTTTCAAAAAGAGATATTATCTTTTCATTGTCAAAATTCTATGTCAATGTGACACTTAATGGAATTAAATACCTTGGAATAAAATGATCTTTTCGACATCACCTTGCTAGTGATCGTGAAGCTGAGGTTTGAGGTTAGGTCTGTTTGATTACAAAGAGTATGTTCTTTCCTATTCACCAGCACTGTCAAATAGAACTTTCTTTACATACAATCTGATAGACACAGTCTACGCGTAGCTACTGAGCACATGATACGTAGCCAATATAGAGAGAAACTGAATTTTTATTTTTTCCAATTTTAAATGTAATTAATTTACATTTAAAATTAAGTGGTGACATATGATTAGTGGCTATTGTATTAGCACATCTCTACATCATGAACTTTCCTATTATTAGGTTTCTATTTTCTGATAAGTATTATACTAGCCACTATTTGCTGAATATTGCACAAGCTACTTTTCTCAAGTAAACCTCTATAAAAATTCTGATATGCATATGAGTTATATATAGTCATAAATAGATCATAATTTAAATTCGGTCACTAATATATTATAATACTTAAAGCTATAATTGTTGACGAAGTAATAGAGCAAGGATTCTGAATTAGGATTATCAAATCAGAAATCTTTGGCTCTTGCAACTACCCAGTATTGGTATATATGATTCCAGATTAAAAGGTAACAAGAATTAGTTTAGTATATTCTTCTTACTTGAACTCACTTTAGTTTAAACACTACTGTAAACCTCATGTGCAGCTTCCTGACTAGCTTTGGTAGTGGCTTACCTCAGCAGAACAGGTTCACTATATTTTTGGTACTAGAAGAAGTTAACATTTTAAGACTACCATGACACATGCTTCACTCAGCTTCCTTTCAGATAAAATCGGGTTTTATAAATGATGAGATAGTTATGCATGTTGAACAGAAGGCAGCACACAGAATATGCAGAATAAATGCTACAAATGATTATAGAACCACAACAATGGAGCAAAAAAAGACCAAATTGCATACTAGGATTAAAAACTAAGCCAACAAATTGATATTTAGCAAGTTACAAATAGTATTTTTGGAAAGAAAGGAGGATGAGTGATGGCGGGGAATTAATATCGATAGTCAATAAATATGCATTGGCAGCCTCAACAAGGGAGACAGTTCAGGTATAATGTGAAGAAGTTGAATTTCAGTAACTTCTGCAGGAAGAAAAGCCTGCTGAAGAAAATCCAGTGTGTCTGTGTGTAGATGTAACAAATGGAAATTTACTAGGTATGGTATGTGAAAGACCATTTGAGTTTCTAAAAGTCCCCTTTATCACTGAAGCAAAAAAGTAGGTTGACAGAACAAATGGTTTGCTTCACCAAGTAAAATAGTATTCACTCACCTTGAAAGATCCTCATCGCTCCCCGTTGTACCCATTTCAGGGTCATTCCACAAAAGAGAAGCTCAGGCTTGTTACTGTGATATAAAGTGCATTGCTAGCAAAATGTCATTCCTTATATTCACGGATGAATTCAGCAAAGACTGGAACCATTTGATAGAGCAACTGAAACCCAAAATGTGTGGTTTACAAATATAGAGTGATTCACATAAAATCTGAATCTGAAAGCTTTTAGGAAAAAATGTGTGAAAAATAAAAATCAGCAGCCCATCGTTATGCTTTCATGTGTGTTGTCAAATCAAGTTTGTTTTTCAGGCTGAAGAAATAGTTGAGAAATGTTGCTAATATAAGACAGCTTTTCACTTTTGAAGGGTAGATTCACCTGGTTCTAGACAAGAAATCACACACTGGAATAAGAATGGAATTTTGGTGCAAAATGAGCAGGAAGAGAGATAATGTATAGATCGAACTATATGTCAGTGAACTTAGCATCAAAATTACAAGAGATTTATAACTCTTTTCCTGTTTGAAGTTGCTATGAATATTTTCACATCATTCCAATGCACTTCTATTCTGATTCTCACTGCTATAAATTTAACCTCTAAGGATTTAAATAGTCATGAATTGAATGCCTGTACCCAAAATATCTACTCTTGGAGAAGACATAGAGAAAACCACTAGTAGTTTTAGGTTATATTAAATCAACTAACACACACAAATAATATATAGATGATAGATAGATAGATAGATAGATAGATAGATAGATAGATAGATAGATAGAGATTTGTAAATGCAGAGGCTGTTGCATTACTCAGGGGACTAAATCTGTCACAGGTCACCAATTAAACACTGTCAGTTTGGTATATTGCTGGGGGAAACAGGCTATAGAAAAATTCTAAGTTGGAAGTAAACAGGATATGGAAAAATAGCAGTATATAAGCAAACCATTTCTAGTTTTTTCTACCTGTCTACATATTCCTTAGGCAGAAAAGATTGTGTTACATATTCTTGATGCTTAGAGCCATAAGAGGGTAAACATGTCTCAGCGCAGGGAGAAAGATTTCACAGATGAGACTTACCAGGATATTTGGGTCCTCAGAAGAGAAAAATAGTCCTCTTTGAAAATGCATGCAGGTCACAGAAGAGCCACAACCTAGCACCAAAAGGAGAGGCCAATTGTAAAATCTTTTTGACTAATACAAACACAGAGAACTTCATCAAGAAATCCACTATGTCCTCTAACAGCAAGACAAAGGGAAATTTATACATGGCCTCTGACATCAGATCAAATCAAAAGTGAAGAAAAGTATACTGTATAACCTCCAATGTAACAAACAGCACAGGACTTCTGAAAATAACTATATTTTCATAAACTCTTTCACCTGCATCTACAATGAACTCTGTTCATAATCATGGGTCAAGCAAAGAGAAAAACTGAGGAATTATGACTTTTTGAAAACTGATCAGTAGTCTAGAAATGGAGCAATGCTTATCAGTGTAGGTAATAAAGAAAGGAGTAGATATAAAGAAATCTATGTCTAGCATGGGTGCCCAGAATCATGTGTTTTTTACAGCTGTGTATAAAAGGTGAAATCAATTTTTTAAACCTCCCAGTGTTAAAACAGATTAACAAAATTAGAAATTAGAAGTAAATAATATTTGGTGAAATGCATGCTATTTGAAACATTAAGTACTGAGAAAGTCATCTGAAAAAGAAATAGAAAATTAGACTTTAAAAATACCCATGGGAGACATTAAAATGTTATATATTGGCTCTCTCTCTCTCTCTTTTTTTACTTTAAACAATAAAATAGTGTCAATATTATATAAACTGCTCCACAGCATGTTAAGATGGAAAGGTGAAACTCAGAAAAGGGCATAGCTTATTGCACACAGGCTTAGGTTTTGGCATTCATGAATAGATCTTAATCTTAGCTCTGCCTCTTTTTTATCACGAATTTGGCAACTTATTCAACTAAATTTTCTAGAATTATATAACAGTACCATTAATAACTAACTGCATGAGAGTGTGTGTATGAAAGAGAGATAGAAAGAGAGAAAGAGAGAACAAGTGAAAAATGATTATGAAGTGTTTAAAATGGGGCCTGACAGTGATTATTAAGTATATGGTAGGTATAGAAAGGTATGTGTTATATTTTATGTTGTTGAATGAGAAATTATAAATTCTTAGAATTTATAAAATCCAGCAAAGAATGTGCATGTACACACAGTTTCACACACCCATGCATTACAAAATATTCTCAGAGGTATAGAAAATTTCCACATGGATTGCTATTGAATTATGTACAATAATGTAATAAAAGAAATGACCAAACAAATTTAAGTGGTTATTTTTAAGATACAAGAATGGTGTAACAAAACATGTTTAAAAAAAGAAATCATCAATTATTTTAATTCGCCATCAATGTTTTACTCTATTAAAATCTTGTAATAGAAAATTTAGCATTTATATTAATTATAAGACATAGCATTGGATACAGCTTTTGTAATATTATTACTTTTTATGTATGTATCATCTATCTTATCTATCTCTTATCATCTATGGATCTCCTTATCTATCCATTGTCTGTCTCTCTGTTACACGGCAATTAAGAGCTTAGGCTGCAAAGCCAAATTACCTGGGTTTGTTTTTAGCTTCTTTATTTAGTAGCTATGAACTTAAAGTTGTTTAACTTTATTGTAAATCAGGTTGATCGTTTACATAGTAACAAAATAATAAAGCCTTTATCATAGGAATTTTATGAGGACAAATAACAATATATGTACAATTCTTAAAACACATATATTGTATAGCCTGGCACATAGATTGTTAATTCTATTGTTATTACTATCACAATTGCAACTATATATTAAGTAATAATTATTAAGTAAAATTATAATATAATGCATAATAATTTGTATAATATGCACAAAGAGATATACCTAGAACATTATTCATAAAACTTTTATGACTGATTAGTTTTGAATGGTGATTTTTTAAAAAGATTTTATAACAATACATCTATATTTTTACAAAAGTTCCATTACTGTTTTAGGAAGAGAAAGAAAATAATTTCAACCATATTGCTACTAAAGACAATTCAAATGAAATCTATGTATTGAGGTTCCTTTTTTTATATCTAGTAAATAGCAAATAATATTTTAAAAGATAAATTCCAATGCTTGAAAAAAGTGGGAAGTATTCTAATGTATAGCTGTTGACATTGTAAATACATTCAAAAGCCCTCAAAAAGCACCTTGGAAAAGGCTTAATGATTAGATTAACTAGGACTGAATTTATATCATTTTAACATTGATAATTTTATTCCATATATGACATAGATATGAGCATACATTTAGTGAATTCTTTAAATAGACTTTAATTTAATTTAAAGTAACACATTTACAGAAGAGCAGTCAAATCAATACATTTTTACAGAGAAAACATCCATGTTTACACCACTTGAATAAAGAATTACAACATGCTCCACCCACCTGCACAGAAGGCAGGAGCAAGCATCATCACAGCAAGGAAGGCCCAGGCAGGAAAAAGCCCCAGAAAGCCCTCCACCCACACACAGAAGGTAGGAGTGCCACTGCTACTGGGAGGCCCTGCACCACTTCTGGGGAGGTGGTACACGACAGTCACCACCACAGCTTCTACCACTGCAAGAATGGCTTGTCACCAAAGTAGCAGCCATGTAGCAGCAGATGGCCCACCACACATTTGACTGAATTGACATGAGGACAGTCACCAGAGGAGCCTGGAAAAATAAGAGAAACTCTCCCTCCTCAAAGTCCATTCCAGAGTAATAGAAGAAGCAACTGATTTACCAGATGACCAGAAATCAACACAGAGATACTAGAAATATGAAAAAAAAAAAAAAACAAGTAAATATGATACCACCAAAGACACATAGTAATTCTTAAGTACCAGCACCTACAGAACAGGAAACCTTTGAATTGACTGAAAAGGAATTCCGAGAGACAATCTTAAGAAAATTCAATGAGATAAGAGAAGACTCAGACAACACAACAAAATGAGAAAAAAATATGATGGAGGAAACTTACAAAGAGATAAATATATTTTAGAAGAATATAGCAGAACTCCTGGAACTGAAGGATTCACTCAATGAAATAAAAAGCACAGCCAAGAGCTTATGTAGCAGATTAGAGCAAGCAGAAGAAAGAACTTCTAATCTCGAAGATGGTCTTTATGAAATAACTGAGGTAGACCAAAAAAAAAAAAAAAGAATTAAAAAAAAATGAAGAGAGTCTAATAAAAGAGCTAGCAGACAACCTTAAGTGCACAAACATCCAAATCATGGTTGTTCCAGAAGGCATTGAAAATCTATTCAATGAAATAGTAATGGAATGCTATTCAGGTATAGGGAGAGACAGAGACCTCCAGATCCAAGAAGCTCAAATGTCCCCAGATAGACTCAATCCAAAAAGATTCTCTCTGAGACACGTTATAGTCTAACTTGCAAAACTCAAAGACAAAGAGAGAATCCTAAAAGTGGTAAGAGAAAAGCATCAAGTCACTTATGAGGGAATTCACATCAGACTAACAGCAGACTTCTCAGTAGAAACTCCACAGACAAAAAGAAAATGGGATGACATATTTAAAATTCTAAAAGAAAAAAACTGCCAGCCAAGAACACTATACCCAGCAAGGCTACCCTTCAGAAATGAGGGAGAAATAGTGTATTTCCCAGACAAACAAAAGCAATGAGAGTTTATCACCAATCATCTCTGCAAGAAATTCACAAGGGATTACTGTATCTGGAATTCAAAAAACAATACTCATCACCACAAAAAGACAAGAAAGAACAAAATCCGTAGGTAAAACACAACTGCAAACGAGAAAGAAAAACAAATAAAACCCCCCAAAACCTCAATCTTACCATCAAAAACCAACAATCGTTGAACTCAAATACTAAAAGGGGAGGAAAGGAATAAAACATATTTAAAACATCTAAACAAAGAGTGATAAAATTCCAGAAGTAAGAAAATAACTCTCAATAGCAACCCTAAATGTAAATTGATTAATTCCCCCACTCAAAGGATGGAGATTGATGGACTGGATTAAAAAGATAGAACCAACTATATGCTGTCTTCAATAGACTGTAAAAATGCACACAGACTAATAGTGAAGAGATGGAAAAAGATATACCATGCAAATGGAAACCAAAAATGAGCAATAGTAGATATTCCTATATTGGAAAAAAAAGACTTTAACCCCCACACCATAAAAAGAGACAAAGAAGTCCACTATATGATGATAAAGGGATCTATCAACAAGAAGGCATAATAATCATAAATATATATGCACCCAACACTGAAGCATCAGGTATACAAAGCAAACACTATTAGGCCAAAAGAAAGAGATGGACCTCAATATGAGAATGGGGGGGACCGTGAACATTCCTCTCTCAGCACTGGACAGATCATCCAGGCAACAAATCAACAGAGAAACACAGAATTTAAACTGCAGGTTAAACCAATTGGAACTGTCAAATATCTATAGAACATTATATCCAACAACTATAAAATATACATTCTTCTCATCAGCACATGGAACATTCTCCAGGATATTCCACATGTTAGGTCACAAGTCAAGTTTCAACAAGTTGAAATCATCTCAAGTATCTTTTGAGGTCACAATGGATTAAAACTAGTAATCAATAATAAGTGAAATTCAGGACACTATACAAATACATGGAAATTAAACAACAGGCTCCTGAATGACTTATAGGTCCAAGAAGAAATTAAACAGGAAATCAAAAATTTCTTGAAGCCAGTGAAAATAAAGACACATCATATGAAAACCTGTGGGATACTGCAAAAAGCAGTAAGAGGGAACTTTATAAAGATAAATGCTTACATCAAAAAGCAGAAATATTTCAAATAAACAACATAATGATTTATGTAAAAGAACTAAAAAAAATAAATTAGTTAATTAAAAAAAAAGAACAATCCAATCCCAAAATTAGTAGATGGGAAAAAATAATTGAAATCAGAGCAGAACTAAATGATATAGAGACCACACCTCCCCCGTCGCAAAATCTAAAAGATGAATGAAACAAAAAAAAAGTTGTTTTTTCGAAAAGATAAAGAAAATAGACAAACCTTTGCTAGGTTAACAAAAATAAATAAATAAATAAAATAACAAAGAGACAAGACCCGAATATCAAAAACTAGAAATGAAAAAGAGACATTACAACCACAGAAATATGAAGAATCATAAGAGACAATTACAATGAACTATAAGCCAAAAAAATTGAGAACCTGGAGGAAATGGATAAATTTCTGAACATGTACAAACTATCAAGTCTGAACTAAGAAGAAATAGAAAACCTGAACAGACTAATAACCAGCAACAAGATTGAAGCAGTAATAAGCATTCTCCCAATAATGAAAAGCCCAGGACCAGATAGCTTTACTGCTGAATTTGGCCAGGGCTTTAAAGAGGTATTAGCATCAATTCTCTTCAAACTATTCCAAAAAATCGAAACAGCAATACCCTCCCAAACTCATTTTATGAGGCCAGCACCACTTTGATACCAAAATCAGACAAAGATACAACAAAAATAGAAAATTACAGGGCTAATATCCTTGATGAACATAGAAGCAAATATCCTCAAAAAAATATTAGCAATCAGAATACAGAAGCACATAAAAAAAAAAAGTACACCATAATCAAGTGGGATTTATCCCAGGGAGACAAAATTCAAAACCCTTAGTGATAAATTCTCTCAGCAAATTGGGCATAGAAAGAAGGCATCTTAAGACAGTAAAAGCCATATACAACAAACCACTGCCAATATCATCCTGATGTTATCCTTTCAGGTTTTTCTTTAAGAACAGAAGCAAGGCAAGAATGCTCACTCTCATCACTCCTATTTAACATAGTATTAAAAGTACTAGCCATAGCAATAAGGCAAGAGAAAGAAATAAAGGACATCTAGAAACTATAAAACTACTGAAGGAAAACATAGAGAAAACACTCTAAGAAGTAGGACTGGGGAAGATGTTATGAATAAGACCCCAAACCACAAGCAACAAAAGAAAAAATAAATAAATGGGATTATATCATACTAAAAAGCTTCTGCACAGCAAAGGAAACAATCGACAGAGTGAGAAGACAACCTACAGAATGAAAAAAAAAAAATTTGAAAACTATACATCTGACAAGAGATTAATATCCAAAATATACAAAGAACTCAAACAAATGCATGGCAAAAAACCAAAAACTAATTAAAAAATGGTCAAATGAGCTGAACAAGCGTATTTTGAAAGAAGACATGCAAATGGCCAACAGGTACTTGAAAAAATGCTCTACATCACTAATTATCTGGGAAATACAAATTAAAACTACAGTGAGATATCTCATCTCAGCTAAACTTGCTGTAATTAAAAAGTCTGAGAATAACAAATAACAAATAGAAGATTTAGAGAAAGGGGATTGTTTTGAAATAGAAGATTGTAGAGAAAGATTCCTTCTACACTGTTGGTGGACCTATGAATTAGAACAGTCACTACAGAAACAGTATGGAGGTTTCTCAAACACCTACAGATAGATCCAACATATGATCCAGCAATCCTTGTTCTGTGTTTATACTCAAAGGAATAGAAATCATCATATTGAAGGGACACCTGCACTCTCATATTTATTGAAGCTCTATTTACAATAGCTCTGTTTACAATAAGATGTGTAACCAACCTAAATGTCATTGATGTACAACTGCATAAGTAAAATGTGGTATGTATACACAATGGGATACTATTCAACAGTAAAAATAATGAAACTCTGGCATTCACAACGACATGGATGAGCTTGGAGAAAATTATGTTCAGTGAAATAAGCCAGGCACAGGGGGAAAAATACCACATGTCCTCACTCATAAGTGGATGCTAAAAGAGAAAGAAGGAAGGAAAGAAAGACCACAGTGGTGCGCTGGACTTGCAGAGGGAGAGAATAGTCCTAGGGTTGTGGGGCTGGTAGGGGGTGGATGGAGGCAAGGGGGGTTTGGAAGAGGTTGGGTTGGGGACACTAGGAACAATTGCGATTTGAGGTGGTGGGCAGGCTGATAGTATTGATATGACAATCCCATCCTATGCACAGGTGCTGATGATCTGCTTTGTGCCCCATAAATATGTATACTCATTAAAAAACAAAACTGAACTCATACTAGAAAATAAATAAAAAATAAAACATCTGTGTAAATTAGACTTACCACAAACATTCCACATGTGAATTAGCCCACAAGGTTAAAACAAAGCTAACACAAATCTGACTTCATTTTAGATTATTTTTGCCTGTTTTAGGATTTTATATAAATAGGATCTTATATAATACACCCTTTTGTGTCTGACTTCTTTTGAATCTCTTGATTCATCACTGAGTCCTATATTCTCCAGTGATACCTTTTTCAATTTATTTCTTGATCAGCCAGCCTGAAAATTTACATACTGACAGCCTTTTCAAACGTTTTTCCTTCTGTTATTAAACCATATTACATCATTTGATTTCTAGTTCATCAATTATTTTCATTTATTAAATTATTCATTTTATTTAATGGTTGATTTTGTTATTTTTCTAGCTTCTTGAGTTGAAATCATGCTTTATTTATCTTCTGTACTCCATATTATGGCAAACAAAACTGGTTACCCACAATAGAGCTATCCCTAGTAGGTTTGTGTGAAGACCCATGTTTGTGTTCAAATGTCCATCTCACCACCACATGACTTTGAGACAAACTGTGATTAATCTATGCCAATTATCTGTCCTCTATTTGCCAGTGATTGGTTATAAATGGGTATCTGACTTTTTCTAATCAAAAAGACATCAATAAATATTTGCTAGAGGGGAGAGGGGAGGAGTAGCTTATGTTTTCTTTTTCTTAAACAGAGGGAGAGAAAGTGTGAGACAGAGAAAGATGCTTAGGAGAAAATATTATCTCCTTTTCTACTAGATATCAACATTTCTGCATGTAATGCCTGAAACTTCTGTAACCATCTAGTAACTACAGGAGAAGTCAGCCTGAAGGTAAACATGCTTTGGAGATGGAGAAAGGAAAGGAGAAAAGAATGGTGCTTGATGTCTGTTGAATTAACCAATCTGGAATCAATACACCTTTAGAGTACTTGTTATGTGTAATAATATTATTTAGATAACTATTAAAACCATTAAGACAATTATTTTTATTTTACAACATAGTTGGTTTTTATATTTTATATCAAATATAGTCTCAGTGTATCAATATGTTCTTAAATTTATTTCTTAATATTTTAAACATATAGGGTAATAGAATGATATAATCAATGCAGAGTTCTAGAAAATTCTAACACTTTGCTACTCTTGGCACATGTTTATTAGAGAAAGAAAATATAGACAGTTTGAATATATTCTCCCCTTGCCAACAGAAATTTATTTTTACGTATTGATTTAATAGTTCTTTTATGCTTTTATTTAATTCATTTGTGAGTAACTCCTTATTTATTTTAGTTATTTTTTGATGGAAAAAATGAAGCATTTTTAAGTAAACACACAATTATCATTATTTATTGCAATAGGCTGTAATGTGTTCAATAAATATAGTATAACCTCTTTATGGTACTCATCTAAGGAAGCTAGCTACAGGATTCCCATAAAAAGTAAAAAATAGCTATTTCTGGTAATACAGAAGTAATGTACTTTTATAATAAATTCTTCAAAATAGTTCTGCTAAACTACAATGAGAAGTGCAATAATCATCCATTGCAGTATACTAGGATAATGCTTTTTGAAGGATTTTCACATAGATTTCAGAGATCCTTACAAAAACTCTGTGAGGTGGGTGTAGCAAAATGCCATTTCATTAATTTCAATTGCCATGTCATGAATAAGGAAACTGAGAGAGGTTCAAAGAAATTAATTAAATTATCAAGGCATGTACAGAATAGATGCCTATATCAGGTGTTTTAAATCTTAGACAATCTCCTTTCCAAAGTGTTTCATAGTAGAGTAAATATCTCTATTCTAAAAGATGCTCAAAACATGACAACATATGCTTTCTTTAAGCAGATCCTAAATGTTTAGATTGACAGGCAGTGGCCATTACATTGGAGGGTTTATTAAGGTCTCACTAGGTAGAAAGTTATAGCGAAATTCAGTAACATATTTCTCACAATATCTTATTAAAACCATGTTGTTTATAAAGTTTATTTTCCCATTTGAACTTTCATAATATAGACAATATTTAGTGAGTGCTTTAGCCTTGGTAAACCTATTTGTCACAAATTTTTAAAAACCAAGTAAGAAAAATACAGATGTTCTTAAATTTTTATTCAGTATAGATATACATCAAAAATAAATTTATTACATATGTAGTTATTTTTTAAGTATGCTATTTTGTTAATTCTGATGACCAAGTTATGTAGTCATATAATTCAATTAAAAACATGAATAAATGAAATTGTTTTGCATTGACATTTTAAAAAATTTAGTGTCTTAAGTACTTTGTACAAACAATTTTGAAATGAATTATAAAAAATTGCAAGTTTGCAGAATACCTCTATTCTAAAAGGTAGAAAGAATTTTCTAGTTTGTCTCACTTTATATGTGAATTTTATGTATGGTGATTGTTGTCATTTACATGAGGAGAAACTGAGGCAGACAATAAGTAATTCTTTTAAGAAAATGAAGTTAATTTTTGCAGTTATAAACAAGAACCTCATATAGGGACCTTCAATCTGGGAATTTTGCCTAAGGTAGCAATGCCTAAGTTTATTTAAAGGCCTGTGGTCATCATGTCTTGTTTTCAAAGAAAGTGTAAAAAACAATAGATTGTGTTCTCTCATTTGCTTTGATGTCACTATTTTATATGTCTAGTCTCCAACATATATTTGGTTAATTCAAATATACACAGAAAACAAAATCATACATATTTCTATGATATTTCTATGTATATGGTCCACAATTTAACGTTAAAGATGCTAGCTTAATTCTTCTGCATATACATTTATCATATCAGTTCTTCCTTCACGGTAGAAGGTGTTCTTGAAATCTGAAAAAATCCAGCATGTTATTAAATGAAATAAATGAAGCCAATAGAGACAGAAAACATTAATTATGGATGTATAAAAGGTTAATCCTTGGGTGGCTGTCATCACGTTTTTATTTTTTTTTTTACTTTTACTCTTTTATCCAGAGTAAATATGTTGATTTATAATTTGATTTCTTTTACAAGCCTTCTGTTATTTTCTTAAGTGTACTTCCCAATGCAAATTTCTCAATGAGTATTTTCTTTTTCTTTTCTTTTTTTATTCTCAATCATAGTACTTGCTTTTAGACCAATGAGAATTTTTTTTTTGTCCTTTTTTTTTTTTGAGACCAGCCACACCACACTCAGCCAGTGAGTGCTGTGAACGCACCAGCCATTCCTATATAGGATCTGAACCCGTGGTGGGAGTGCTGCTGCGCTCCCAGCACCGCACTCTCCCAAGTGCACCACGGGCTCAGCCCAAGACCAATGAGAATTTTCTATTGTGTAACATACACTAATTATTTAATTAAAGTAAATAAGTGTATAATAATCTCCCCTACTCTCTCTCTTTCTCCCCCTCATTTAACTTCTATACACTATGGAAATCTTTAAGTTTTCAATTTACCTTATTCTAGACAACTAGATATCAATAATTTTGATAAAAGGAATTTAAGCTAGTAACTAATTAACTCTTCTGAAAACTAAAGCATTACAGAAAACAAAATTTATGGGACCGCACCATTTTTCTAAGCAAAAACAACAGATGGCCTAAACGGATAAAAGGTGGCGCCCAAGGGAAGTTGAGGGGGAGGGCTAAGCATAGAGAGGCAAGGCACATGCACATTTGACCTTTTCAAGGATTGGCCTAAGCTTGGAAATCCCCTCCTGCTAAGCATATAAATATGATCTTTTGTGTTACAACAAACGGAACTGCCTGACAGAACCCCCGCTGTGTGTGTGTGTGTTTGTTCCCTATCTGGGAGAGCAGTGGCGTGCTCACCCATCTCTTGGAATCTCTTTTTGCCCCATGTTCTGGGGTGGAGAAAAGAGCAATCCCTTTGGCCCCAACCCTCTAGGGAAAGGAAAAACCTGTTGGGGTCCTGTGCCGCTGCTGGAGACGCCCAACAAAAATTATCAGTTTTAGAATTTATTCAATGAAAAGAAGTTCTTTTAAAAATATTTTAACATCTATTTCTACATATTTGTAGGGTACAGTGTATTGTTTCAATACATTCATATACTGCACAACAATTCACTTCGGGTAGACAGTGTAGGATGAAAGCTAGATAAACAAAATGACAGTTTTGTTAATAAAAATTATCAAGCATAGGAAAAAATTAAAATAGTATAATGAATACCCTCGTTTCCATCATCAGTCTTCCAGAATTATTCCCATTCAAACAATCTTATCCATATCTCCTGTACTTCTTGTTTTGTTGTTCTTTATGGACTATTAAATGCAGATTCCAGATATATCATTTCACCCATAAATACTTAGTATAAATAATAAACAAATAAGAGTCTTCTAAAGCACAACCAAAATTCCATTATCACACATCAAATTTATAATAATATTTCAATAATGTTTAACAGCCAATTTTCAACTGTCTCAAGGTATATTTTTATACTTAATTTGTTCAATGTGGTATTCAGACAAGATCCACACAAAGATTTACCAGACATATGTTTTAAATCTTTTAAATTTAAAATAAAACCCACAATTTAAGCTGGAGAATTTGACCTGTGGAATTACCTGATTGCTTTCTCATTTTCTTAACTGATAGAAGAAGAAGCTTGATTAGATTCAAGTGTATTTGTTGGAGGGCGGCAATATTTCTTTATAGGTGATATGTGTTTTTTGTTGGGGTTTTTTTTTTTTTTTGCATTTCATTAGGAGGTTCATAATTTCTGTTTCTATAATTGACGATTTAAGACTGATAAGTAGGTTCAGGTGTTTTCAACCTGATCCATCCATTACAAAGTTTCTCATTAACCTTTCCCCTAATGGTTTTAGCAACCATTGGTGATTATTGCCTCAATCTGTTATTTATAAGGGATTGCAAAATAGTAATTTTCTAATTTTATCATTCCTTTTGGATTTTATCTGCAATCAACAAGAGGCAAGAGGTGACTATTCTTCATTGTATGTTAGGATGCTTTAAATATAGTATGTTTAGAAAAGAAAAGATAATTTAATGCTAAATTATTTCATATTTTTATTAGTTTTAAGAAAAAAAAACAGTGTTTTGCAAAACTCCATAGATGACTTATAATATATTTTAGTACAATTATTAACCCATATATGAGGGGTCTTCAAAAAGTTCATGAAAAGATTTATATTACCTTTTAATTCTATTTTTTCACAAATTTTTTGAAGTCCATTGTATTTTCACATGCTTAAAATGTTTTGTTCTATTGTCTTCATTATATGGTCAACTCTGACTAGTGAATGACTTTTCAATTGGCTCCTATTCCCTTTTGGACGTGGCCTCAGAAGCATTTGATAGACTCTGTACTTCTTGTCACCTCACCACATCCCAAGCTTACCCAATACTCTTCACTAGACCTGGAGGTTGTTGTTTTTATGAGGAATCTTAATAACTTTAATGGGAAGTGGTTTTAGAAATCACATTATGAATTATATGGGTACTTATTGTTACCAAAACATTTTAGTTGACTGAATTAGGAAATATATATTGATTCAAAAGAAGAGGATGACCGCAAAATGGCTGACTAGCGTTGCCTGGTGCTCATCCTCCCCCCACTCCACCAAAAATCAAAATAACAAATAAAGAACACTATTTTGACTGGAGTGACTGAGAAAGTAAGCTGGAGAGCACCAAGAAAGTGGCAAAATCACAATGAATCATGGAAGCCCAAAACAGAACCATAAAAAGGGAAATGAGTCATCCTTCTTCTTCCAACCTGTCTCCCCTGCAAGAATCAGCTCAGAGTCAAGGTGAACTTCTTATAGAGAAAAGGTAAGTAATAGATCCTTAGCAGTCCCATTGTTGCCAGAGATGCCTGTAGTCCTTGCTACAGGAGAGTCCCCCAGTCCCTTCTCACCCTCATGACTTAAATTGTTATGGCATGGCACTATCTTGAAACTGGACCCATGACTAGAATATGTCTTGTTCAGGGGGGGGAGTAGTCACTAATTCTCCATCCCTGAGGCCCCTCAGTCACTTCATTATCTTCACATGAGTGCCTGAAGCACCATGACTGCAACTGTTCAGAGCCTGGACCAGCAGAATAACCTAGACCCTGACACTCAAAACCATTACCTCCCCAACCCAGAGAACAGGGGCACATGCACAATGGATAGCCATTGAATAAATGGCCAGCATGCCAGGCCTGTATGTGATCGCAAGTGGTTTAACAACTGGTTTTGGTAGTGGACCTCTTTTCCCTGAAAAGACTACTGCACAGCAACCTGGCCTTGCCATTCCCACATTCTTGGAGAGACTGTCACAGAGCCACCTGGCCCATTACATACTTGGGTACCCACACCTGCCCCAAAAGCTAGTCCAGTAGCAGCCCCACCTCCCTGGAGAGGTCACAACAGAGCCATCTGACCAGTTGTGCTAGTGCATCTGTGCCCAGCCCTATAGCCAGCCCAGTAGCATCCACAGACTCCCCAGAGAGCCTGCCAGACAGCCTATTTACCCTCTGCATGTGCACACTCCCAGCTCAGATATGAGCCTTGTGTCCTTGCCCCATGCAAAATCATGCCATGGTCATCACAAATTCTTGCCATTGAGGCAATTGCAGACATTGCTGATGAGAATTACAGCTGAAGACATTGCATAAAAACCATGTCAATGAGTCCACCCAGAACCAAAATCCACACACCATACCCAATCAAGACCCTAGGACTCATCTACAGATAAAAAGTCCCTCCCACAAAAGCTGTTCTATAAAATTGAAAAAAGCAGCTATTCCACTAGATGTACAGATATCAACACAACAGACATTAAAAAAAAAAAAAAAAAAAGCAAAGAAACATGACACCATGAAAGGAACATGTCATCAGTATAGCCTCAAAGCCAAGTACATTTATGAAATGTCTGAAAAGGAATTTTGAACAAAGTTCTTAAGGAAACTCAGCAAGATAACAGAGAACAGAAATAAACAATTCAGTAAAATCAAGAAATCAATTCATAATCTGAATTAGAAATTCAATAACAGATTAAATTAAGCAGAAGAAAAAATTCTTAATTACAAGATAAGTCTTTTGAAAAACCCCAGTCACAAGAAAAAAATGAAATAAGAATTAAAATGAATGAAGAAAACCTATAGGGCATATGGGACATGATTAAGCAAAGAAATATTTGCATTATAATAGTATTGGAGGTAGAAGAGGAAGACAAAGACACAGAAAACCTGTTTAATGAAAAAGTAGCAGAAAACTTTGTAAGTCTTAGGAGAGATTAGGACATTCTTATTCAGGAAACTCAATTAGATTTAATCTGAAAAGATCATTTTTGAGAGGCATTATAATCAAACTGTCAAAAGTAAGAGACATAATTTTAAAGCTGCTAGAAAAAGTGTCAAGTCACATATAAGGAACTCCTCATTACACTACTAGCAGATTTCTCAGCAGAAACATTGCAGGCCATGAGATAATGGGATGATATATTCAAAGTGCTCTAAGAAAAATAGCTGTCAGCCAAGAATACTATACTCATCAAAGCTGTCCTTCAGAAATAAAAGAGAAATTAAAAAACATTGCAGACAAGCAATAGTTGGTAAAATAAAGGAAATGCTAAAGCTCAAATTAGGAATAAACAAAATATAGACTAAAAACTAATTTAAAGATTAACAAAACAAGAGTTTTTTTTTTTCAAAAAGATAAACAAAATCAACAAACCTTTAGTTTGACTAAGAAAAATACATAGAAGACTCAAATAAGTAAAATCAGAGATGAAAAAGGAGACAGTACAACTGATATCACAGGAATGCAAAAGATCATGAGATGATCATAAAAAATTATACATCAATAAATTTGATAACTTAGAATGGCAAATCAACAAATGTGATACACCAAATCAACAGATAGAAAAGCAAAAATATATTATCATTTCAATAGATGCAGAAAAAGTACTTGACAAAATTCAACATCCCTTTATAATAAAAACTTTCAAGAAATTAGGTGTATAAGGTATGTGTCTCAACATAATAAAGGCCATATGTGACAAACCCACAGTTAACTTCCCACTGAATGAGGAAAGCTGAAAGCTTTTCTCTAAGATCAAGAGCAAGACAAGGATGCCCACTTTCACCACTTCCATTCAACAGAGTGCTTCAAGTTCCAGCAAAAGCTATTAGGCAAAAATAAATAAATAAATAAATAAATAAATGAAAATTGGAAAGGAGAAAAGTCAAATTATTGCCATTTGCAGATGACATGATCTTATATATAGAAAAATATAAAGACTACATCATAAAAACTCTTAGAAATATAAATGAGTTCAGCAAAGTTGCAGGATGCAAAATGAACATGAAAACACAGTAGCATTTCTGTACTCTAATAGTGCACTATCTGAAAAAGAAATTTAGAGAAATTTCTTTTATAATAGCTACAAAACACCTAAGATACCTAGGAATAAATTTACTCAAGGAAGTAAAAAAATCTCTACACTGAAAACTATAGAACAGTGATGAAATTAATTGAAAAGAACACAAACAAATGAAAAGATATCCCATGTTTATGGGTTGGAAAAATTAATATTTTTAAAATTTTCATACTACCCAAAGCTACCTGCAAATTTAATGCAATTCTTGTCAAAATACCAATTGCATTGCTTACAGAAATATTAAAAAACGGTTCTAAATTGTGTATGAAACAATAAAGGACACCAAATAGACAAAGCAATCTTCAATAAAAAGAACAAAGCTGGAGGCACGACACTACCTGACTTCAAAATATACCGTAAAGCTATAGTAACCCAAACAGCATGATTCTTGCATTAACACACACACACACACACACACACACACACACACACACACACACACACAGACCAATAGAGCACAATAGAGAGCCTCCCCAAAAGTTCATGCACCTACATCTAACAGATTTTTGATAATGGTGCCAAGAATGTGCCTTGGGGAAAAGTCAGTCTCTTCAAAAAATGCTTGTGGGAAAATTAGATATGCATATGCAGAATAATGAGAGTAAACCCATACCTCTCAACATATACAATAATCAACACAAAGTAGATTAAAGACCTAAATGTAAAATTCATAACTATGGAAGTAGTAGAAGAAAACATGAGGGAAATGCTCCACAGCATTGGGCTAGTGAAGGCTTTTTAAAATAAGACTTCAAAAGCACAAGCAACAAAAGCAATAATAGACAAATGGGATTATGTGAAACAAAAATATCTTTTGCACAGCAAAGAAAACTTTTAAGAGTGAAGCAACAACCTACAGAATGGGAGAAAATGTTTGCAAAATATACATCTCATAAGTTGTTAATATAAAGAATATATATGGAACTTTAGTAAGTCAACAGCAAAAACAAAACAAACCAAAAAACTAATAACCCAATTAAAAATGGCTATAGACCTTAATAACATTTATCAAAAGAAGATATTCAAGTGGCCAACAGGTATATGAAAACTGTTCAAAATCACTAATCATCAAGGAAATTCAAATCAAAACCACAATGAAATAGCACCTCACTCCAGTTAGAATGGCTATTATCAAAAGGACAAAAGATAACAAGTGTTGGTGAAGATGTGGAGAAAAGGAAACCCTTACACACTGTTGGCAGGAAGGTAAACTAGTACACTGTTAAGAAAAACAGTATGAAGATTTCTCAAAAATTAAAAATAGAACCACCATAAGATCTAGCAATCCCAGTACTGGGTGTATATCCAAAGGACATGAAATCAGAATGTTGAAGAGATACCTGCACTCCATATTTATTGCAATACTATGTTCACTATAGCCAACACATAAAATCAACCTAAGGGTTATAAGATATGAAATCAACCTAAGGGTTGAGAGCAAAAGATTAAAAAAGAGAGAGAGAAAAAGGAAGAAAGGAAAGAAGAAAAAGAGAAAGATAAATGAAGAAAGGAAGAACTCACAATAGCAATAGATTTTATAATTTGAAAATGTCTGTGGCATGTGATTTTTACATAAAATGGAGAAAAATATAATACTTTAAATAGAATAACAGTTAAGAGAAAAGAAATAAGAGATAACTTGGTGTTCCTAAATTTTAAAATAAAGAACAAATAGAATGAAATCATAATGTCCAATATAATAGAAAATATGCAGTAAATATCTGATTATTTATAGTGAAAAAAACTCACCTAATATTAATAAAGTTAATAACAATTCTTTTTTTTTTAAACTTAAAACTTAGAGAAAATAGGAGAATGATAACATCAATACTGGTGATGATGTGGGGTAATAATCTCTGTCATAAACTGGTAATCAGTGTTGAAACTATACAATTATGAGAAGCATTTTAGTAAAATGTAATTTTAGAAATGATTTATATGGCAATATGATATTTTAAAGGATAAAAACTAAAAATAGTGTGTATACTACACAATATTTATTTTTATTGTTTTATTAAAATCTACATAACATGTAGTAAAGTGTGCAAGTATAATGTTTACAATCTAATAAGTTTTACCAGTATAACCATCACATATCAGATGAGAATGGAATATTTCCAGAACCCAGAAAAGGCTGTCACATCTCACTAAACCATCCAGACAGTCACCATTTATTCTGATTTTTATCAACGTTTGTTGATTATATAATGTCTGGAAGGTTCACCTGTGGGTATATCAGTATGCTGTTATTTTTTATTGCATTGTAATATACATTCAACATAACATAATGTATTTATTCCACTGTTGAAAGGCATATACTTCTTGTTAGTTGTCTCTTTTGATACTTTTTATTTTTGTGGCATCAGTTGTAATGTTACCCCTTTCATTTCTGATTTTATTTATTTCATTCTTCTTTCTTTTTTTTAAGTCTAACTAAAGATTTGTCAATTTTGTTTATCATTTCAAAAAGCAACTGTTTTGTTGATTTTTTTTTCTGTTTTTCTAGTCTCTATTTTACTTATTTTTGCTCTAATCTTTATTATTTCTGCTAACTTCAGGCTTAGGTTATTCTTATTTTTTAATTCCTTGAGCTGTAACATTAGATTGTTTATTTGATATTATTTTTATTTCTTGATATAGGCATTTATCACTCTAAATTTCTCTCCTAGAATTGCTTTTGCTGCATCCTGTAAGTTTTGTTATGTTGCATTTTCATTTTACTTTATTAAATTTTATTTCAAGATTTTTTTTTTCCCTTTTGATTTCTTCTTTGATCCATTGGTTGTTTAAAAGCAGGTTATTTAATTTCCACATGTTTGTGAATTTTCCAAGATTCCTCCTGTGACTGATCTAGTTTTGTACCATTGTGATTAGAAAAGATACTTGATATGATTTCAGTCCTCATAAATTTATTAAGACTTATTTTGTGGCCTGATGTATAACCTGTCTGGAGAATATTCTGTAAGAACTTGAGAAGAATGTGTATTCTGCTGCTGTTGGGTTTAATGTGCACATCTATTAGGATCATTTAATCTAGAGTGTTGTTCAAGTCTGCTGTTTTTTTTTTTTTTTTTTTTTTGATTGCTCGATACATTTTAAAAAGTGGGTATTGAAGTCTCCTACTATTATTGTATTGCAAACTACTTCTCCCTTCAGTTCTGTCAATGTTTACTTTATAAACTTAGGTGACCTGATGTTGAGTGAATATATACTTATATATTTTTTTTAACTTTCAAATGGACTCACCCTTTTTTAAAAATCCTTTTATAAGCCTTTCTTGATCTCTTGTGACTGTCTTTGCCTTAAAGTTTATTTTGACTGATGTCAGTATAACCAATTCTATTCTCTTTTGCTTAACATTTTCACAGGATATCTTTTCCTATCCCTTTATTTTCAGTCTAGGTGTTTCTTTAAATCTACAGTGAGTCTCTTGTAGAGAGCATATAGTTGCATCTGGTTGTTTTTAAATCCATTCAGCCACTCTATGTGTTTTGATTGAGAAGTTTAGCCATTTAAATTCAAAGTAATTATTGATAAGAAAGTATTTACTACTGCCAGTTTGTTAATTGTTTTCTTTTTGTCTTGTAGTTATTTTGTCCTTCTTTTTCTCTCTTGCTTTCCTTGTATTTTTTTCTTTTTTTTTTTTTTTTTTGGTATTAATTTGCTTTTGATACATTTCTTTTCCTTTTGTGCAAATTCTATAAATATTTTTTTTTTTTTTTTTTTTTTTTTTTTTTTTGGTATTAATTTGCTTTTGATACATTTCTTTTCCTTTTGTGCAAATTCTATAAATATTTGTTTGTGGTTACCATAGGTCTTACATAAAATATCTTTTAATATTCTGTTTTACAATGATTAAAATGTACTTTCAATTGCAAACACTTTGTCTACAGTTTTACTTCTCCCTCACAACACATTTTATATTATTGATGTAACAATTTGCATCTACTTATATTGTGTATCTATTAACATATGCATTAGTGATGGTTATTTTTAACATTTTCCTTTTAACTTTTATACTAGAATTAAAAGAATTACCTATCACTGTTACAGTGGTACAGAATTCTGTTTTTGTCTATGTATTTATCATTACCAACAAGTTTTATACTTTTTTATACTATCATGTTTCTGTTTAACATCTTTTTGTTTCAAGTTGAAGAATTTTCTTCAGCATTTCTTGTAAGGCAAGTGTGGTGGTGATGAATAACCTCAGCTTAAGTTTGTCTGGGAATGTATGAAAGACTGCCACTTCTCCCGGTCTTCAAGGATTGATCTTGCAGAAGATGAGACCTTTACTAATCAAACCTGTCAGAGCTTACATGGCCCTCTCAAAGCCTCATTCCAGCCAAAACATCTGTCTTTGTTCTCACTGGCCTCGAGTTATCTAGAGTATGCCACATCCCATCAGAACTCTGAGATAGATGAAACAGAAGCCCCCTGGTTACTCCCAGAGAAGTTAAAACACTGGATGTGTGTTTCAACTTTATTTCCCTCCCTAGAAAGAAGATAGGAGCTAGGTTTCTGTGTGTTTGTTTTTTGGGTTGTTGTTTTGTTTTGTTTTGTTTTGTTTTTTGCTTGTTAGCTCCATGTCAAACTGGGGTTAGGAGGGAGAGAAGCTATGGCAATTGCCCTTACACTTGTTCAGACCACCACATTGTTCTCTGTAGCCTGCAAGGAACTAGCATATATCTGGCCCATATTCACTCTGAGACAGACAGACAAAATAGAAGGCTGTCTTGTGGGTAGCACCCAGAAATTTGGGACGCTATATATGTGTACAATTCTTTCACTCCTCAGGAAAAATCTGGGAGCTAGAAGTTTCCTCCCAATTATATGGTACTGCACTAGGGGTAGGGATTACAGGGAAAGGATGTCTCTGCGTTTCTTATCAGTTTCATAGTAGCTAGTTTTGTGCTTGTCCAGGGTCCAGGAGCCTTTCAACTAGTTCCTAGATTTTTCACTAAGAGTGTGGATCCATGTGTTGCTGTTAAGTCACTGTGTCTGTGGGGGTAAGAGAATTCAGAGCTTCCTATTCTAACATTTGCTAACGTCAGTTCCTAAAGTAAGTCTTCACTTTGGTTGTATAATTCTTCCTATTTTGACTGTCTTTTGCAAGACTGTTTTGGGTATTCTATACTCCTCATATCTCCAAAATCTCATTTGAACATTGACTGGTACTCAATTAAATTTGTAGGTCAATTAGATCAATTTAAGGAGAATAAAAATGTTAGTACTGAGTCTCCTCATCCATGAGCATTTATTGAAGTCTTTAATTTTTCTCAGCAATATCTTAGAGTTTTCAATGTTGATATCTTGCTTGGGTTTACTTTGATGAATCTCAGGTATTTCATGCTGTTTGATGCAATTTTTCTTTTTTTTTTTTTTTTGTCCTTTTTGAGACTGGCCGCACCGTCGGGAGCGCCGCCGCGCTTCCCAAGCAGCGCACTATCCAGTGCGCCACCGGGCCAGCCCAAGTTTGATGCAATTTTAAATAACAACATTTTACATAATTTTCAATTTGCTTGTTTGCTAGTATATGGAGATGTGGTTTTTGGTATGTCAGTTTTGTGTGAATTGACTTTATGAAATTTGCTTCTTAAATCTAAATTTTTATTGATTTTTCTTAAATATTTAAGTAATAATGACATTTGAAAAATAATAGTAGTACCACTTCTTCCTGTTCAATTTTTATAACTCTTAGTTATTCTTTTAACTTTATTGAACTGGCCAATATTTGTACCTCCAGTAAAATGTTAAATAGAACAATTATAGCATACCTCTTTGTTTTTTGCACAAGGCAGAGCATTCAATAATTTCCCTAAAACATGCTGTTGGTTGTAGGCTTTTTTGGTAAATGACTCAGATAATAGAAGTCCCTTTTTATTTTCAGTTATCTAAATGGTTTTTGTTTTGTTTTGTTTTGTTTTTAAGTGAGAATTTAAATTTATCAATGAACTTCATGTCTCTTTTAAAATGACCATAAGTTTTATCCCTACTGACAGGCAAATATTAAACTAACCTTGTGTCTTTAGAATAAGCCTCATTTGGTAATTTTTTAAAAAAATAATATTTATATATCACTTGTTGTATGTACATGTTTATAAGAAATATTAGCCTATAGTTTTGCATTTTTGTAATTTTTTATGACTGTTGGTATTAGATTTGTGCTGTTCCAATACAATGAATGGAAAGTGGTCTCCCATTATCAATACTTTTTTAGGGCCGGCCCGGTGGGCACTGCTACAGTGCGCCGCTTGGGAGCACGGCGGCGCTCCCGCCGAGGGTTCGGATACCACATACGGACCGGTTCCCGCTCACTGGCTGAGCGAGGGGCGGGTGCAGCACCGAGGGTTGCGATCCCGTTGCCGGTCCCGGTCCGGTATGGGTGTGACACTGAGGGTTGCGGTCCGTTGCCAGACACGAAAAAAGACAAAAAGGAAAAAAAAAATCAATACTTTTTTAGATGCATTTATGTAACATTGGTATTATTTCTCCCTTTTTTATTTGGAGGATTCATCAGTAAAGTCACCTGTGGGTAGGGTATCTTTTCTTTCTTTCTTATTTGCACCTGTCCTTCCTTCCTTCTTGCTTTACTGCTTTCTTACCTTCTTGGCTTTCTCCCACCTTCTTGCCTTCTTGCCTTCCTCTCTCTATTTTGGAAATTTGGGGGATACAGATTCAGTTACATTAATAGTTATTTAATTATTCAGCTGTCATAATAATTTTTGTCAGTAGAATTAGTTCAGTGCCTGCTACTCTATAATGACCAGATTAAAAGTGGTTTAAATTCTTTCTAGATTAATGAAGCATAGTTAATATATTTCTGTGCAGATATAAGAAATATTAAAGGATATTTTTTATTTTTGTTTTTATTTTCTTTGTTTTGTTTGTGGCTGGCCAGTACAGGCATCTGAACCCTTGACTTTGGTGTTATCAACACCATGCTCTAACCATCTGAACTAACTGGCCAGCCCTAAAGGATATTTTTTAAATGGCGGAATTTTTACCTTGGAGGAAGTAATTTATTGACTACTCACTTTTGTCTTAATATTCTTATGTAGTGTTTCTTCTCTTTTTTAAAAATACATGTATCACTTATAATGAGAAAAACAATGGGGTTTATTTCTTTAAAAAAGCTTTTACAAAAAAAGATATTGAATGTTCCTTTTACTCAGTTGCTGGAGTTAGAATACTATTTTAATTTTAAAAAATAGCAAAGGAAGTAAGGATGAGGCTTATTTTTAATAGAAGTTGGAAAATATTTTCTAATGTTTCATCACTGTAACAATCAATGTAAGCCCCTTGAAAATAGAAACTGTTTGAACCCTAAAAAGCAGTATGATAAAACTGTCAACAATTCCTATGATATCTATTACTTTCATAATGTGAATCACTACCTTGATCCTTCAATTCCTGTGTACAGATGCCAAATTTTGATGGGGAATACTTTTTTAAAAAAATATTATTTCCATGCTTGCTTGGTGACATAATTTAACAAACAGACTAATAAAACTTTCCAGGTGAATAAACAAAGTCAGAAAGTAAAATCTATTTTCTCTACTAGACCAGAAATGGAGATACTACCTTAGTTATTCTGAAGCATAGGTACCTAACAGATGCAGCTTTAGTCCTTTGAAATATACAGATATATTCACCAAAATTCTCTTTCAGCAGGTCTACAAGTCTAGAAAAGGGTCCTGAAATCCATGGTTCTCAAAATATCCATGTATAATTCTGTTGTCTTATCAAATATGAGAACTATTATTATCCCATTTATTACTTTTTACTTTCAAATACCTACAAACATCATAGAGAGACAAATCGGAACATTTATTGTTGTTTGGATAGTGTTTCTCCACTTTAGCACTATTGACATTTTCAGATGGATATTTCTTTGCTGTAGGGGGCTTTTCCATGCCTTATAGGTTATTTAGCAACATCTCTGCCCTCTCCCCAATAAATTCCAGTAGCACACACACTAGTTTTGACGCCCAAATGCCGCCAATTGCAAATTCTGTGTTAAAACAACTGCCCTTTCTAGGAAATAAAGACAGTAGCTCTACAATCAATGTCAATAGATAAACTGCTAGGCAAATAAGGACACATGAAAACTTAAGAGCCGAACAATGAATATGTCAGAGCTGCATAGCTCCTTTAACTCAGCAGATACATCACCCTCCAGTATCCTTCCATATTCAAGGTCCAGATTTTTGCATCCAGACCCTTTTTATATTAACTTATTTTGGCCCCCAAGCTTCATGTCCTTTTTGCTTATTTATACCTGTGCATCCTTCTTAAAATTTCATTTGGCCCATGAGGCCCATATCTTATATATAGTTCTTTATTTCTATCAGAGTCTTTTCTTTGACTAATATTTAAATTCATCTGCTTGATTATACACCCTTCAATTCTTTCAATTAAACACAATATCATAAACAGACACCAAATTCTCTACATACTTAGCACAGGTCCTCACAGCTGGTGACTTTGAAGATTCATTCTGGCTCTATGTATGTTTCCCAATCACTTTGAAATATGGACAGGATTTGATGCTTCCTTTTCCCCCACAGGAGCTGAAAGAATAGTGTATCAGGCCTTGTCCAGAACTGCTGCTAGAGAGCCTGATTTGGTGAAGCCCTCTATTACTTGCAAGTGTGGTTTGGAAAAGTTCTTAGAACCTGATGTATAGTTCACAATTCTCAATTGGGACCTTAAAACTGAGTCTGTGTGAACTGTTATATATTGTGCTAATTTAATGGTTAAGTTGTTAATGACAAGTGTACCTGCCTTCACTGAAGTGGATGAAAGCCTTAGAATGAGGACACTCTTTCTTGTGGACTCTACTATTCCCTGGTCACATAAACCCAATTACTCTAGGCATAACTGAGTGAATGATTAGGAAAGTGCAGAGGACATACATCCACTTCATTGCTGAATGCACTTGTGCAGACACTGAGTGGGTAACAGCAAAGGGAAAGATTTAGTACTATTTCCTTTCAAGGTTAGTAATCAGCGAGTTGGGTAGAATGCTAAGCCTGTCTGGGATTGAAAAAATGCTGACTAGACAAGAAGAGACATCTTCCTTGTGCATGCCTATCCTGGAAATGTACTATTAATTCTAATCTTTCTTATTATGTGTTATTCACACCAAGTGCCCCACGACACTTTCAGTCAGTGGGTGTTTTACAACATTCCTGATATAAGCTTTAGAGGTTGCCTTGGGAGAATTGGGAGAGGTATTTCAAAAATCATTGGAGTTCATTTATTTTCCTTCAAAAAATACCAACTGTATTGGCTAAGTTAGTGAGATTGACTTCATTTGGAAGTCTCATCAAAAAATAATATTATGTATACTTCACTATTTTGGAAATTGGCTGCCTGGGCAGAGAATAATCTGGAATATTATCTCTGGGCTCTGCAAGCTACGAGCTCAAAGAAGTTATCACTTGGTGCTTCAGTAACACTGACAGGGATGGTTGCTGAGTTGGAGCTAACTATATATGAAGCCTATGGGAGATTCAAAAATACCTGGTACCCATGTGACATAAGTGAGGATGATTCAGGGACATGTTGACTGTAATTTGAATGTTTAGAGCACTCACTGTGGTTCAGAATCAGTGGTCATTTGAAGGTGGCCCTTCAAATGATGATTGAAGGAATAATCAGACCGTTTATGTAGTAGGAAGGTAGTGGCTTTCTCAGTGATAGAAAACGCTGGATAGACAGAGTTGACTAACACCATAAAAATACTTGTATTGTGGATGTTTGGCTACATGCCATAGTAATAAATCAGTCCTGATATTTGATATGTGGAATTATACAATTCCAAGCAGTTTAAAACATACCCTCATTCCAGAACTATTGAGGGGTAAGGAATTATTATACCTGGCACCAAATTAGGCAAATACCACTGTATGAATAAAAAGGTAGTTTGTTCTTCACAGTTAGCAAATAGATAAGAAGGAAAAAATTGCAGACTGATGATATGTGAACGGATTCTATTTCTCTAACAAGAAAAACCTCAAGTGAGGTGGTAACAGATGTCTTACTAATATGGCATTGGCCAACTTGGGGGAGATAGTTGCTTGCAATTTAGCTGGAACCGTCAGAAAAAAAAATGATTGGTTGCCCAGGTCTGAGACACTACACTTAAGGGTCAGACACTCTTTTTGTATACATACTTCTTTCATGTGGGCCTTATTTTTAGATAAATATATCTGAATTTGAAATATCACCACCCATATAATTGTTTCTTATATCGGACATTACAAAATGGATTTTGGAAAAGAGTGGAACTTGTAGTGCACTAATAAATTGATCTATTGATATGAGGATTTGATATGAAGCATGTAAAGAAATTGTATTGGTCTCTGAAAAGAGGCTGTTGACATTAAAATGTATTTTCTTATATCAATTCTAAAGTAGCAGATGATTAAAGTCAAATATCTGATTTGTGACATAGCCACTATATTTTAAAATATATTTCAACTATATGGAAGTGCTTTAAGAAATGTATCAAAGTAATGGTGGTATGAGAAATGCTCTGCTCCAAAACTGCTTAGACTCTTGTATCATGGATAAGAATGAAGAAATATGTGCCTTTTAGGGAAAAATGGCACAACTACCGTCTAGGCAACTTTCAAAACATGCAGAACATGTTTGCTGGAGGCATATATCTATAAGGAAGTAGTTAAATTTCAACTACTCGCAGATGAACCCTGAGATATATGGTCCTGGTTCTCATTACATGCAGGGAAAGAAGGCATTTACCTATTTGTTATATAGTATTTATTATTTATCAAAATATCATGTGCATGCGTAGGAATAGAAAACAGTGTATCAAAGGTATCTAGTGGATGTTTTTGTAGTTCTAAGGAAACCATCATATCAGTATGTTTAATCAAAGGAAGTGTTCAGGACCTAGCATTACCCACACCCAACCCTGCCATAAAGGTCAACTGTGGAAGATTGTAATCAGTCCTTCTGTTTTAAAATTCCCTATTTACTCTGGGAAGAGTCTATATTGTTTGTAATGAAAATATTGGCAAAATGCCTGGGCCATGTAGTATAGTAAAAAATATTGGGAGCTCAGATATTAGGCTGATGACATGGCAGTTAGAATGAAAGTTTATTTTATTTATTTATTTTTTCCTTTTTGTCTTTTTTCGTGTCCGGCAACGGATCGCAACCCTCAGTGTTGCGCCCCTACCGGACCGAGAATGAAAGTTTTTGATTGTGATGTTACTGGTGTAACTTCTGGGTTTCCCAAGAGCAAGAGCACTCAGAACTCTCTGAACAGACCAGATCTTTACACCAGGTGGGTCACTTAAACCCATAATCTCAAAATACCCTTGGCAAGAGACAAAGAACCTGGTGAGGACCCATTTACACACAGGCTTCTATAAATGTGCAGACTTCTGAACTGATAGAGTTTGGATGTTATTGTCCCCCCAAAACCCATGTGGAAATATGATCCCTAATGTGGCAGTATTGGGAGCTGTTTGAGTCATGTGGGCAAATCCCTCATGAATGGATTAATGCTCTCCCTGGTGGGTGAGGGTAGTGAGTGAGTTCTTGCTTTATTAGTTCCCATGAGAGCTGGTTGTTTACAAAGACCCTGGCACCTCCTCTCTCTGTCTTGCTTCCTCTCACCATGTGATCTGCTTGTACCTGCTGGCTGCTGCCACTTTCCACCAGGAGTAAAAGCAGCCTGAGGCCCATGCTAGATGTAGCTGTCCCAGAATCGTAAGCTGAATAAACCTCTGTTCTTTATAAATTACCTGGTTTCAGACATTCTATTATAGTAACACAAAATGGACAAATACATGAACTAAGAAACAGAAAGTGGTTTATTTTGTATTAGAAATGGGTTGTTAAGGCGGGATGGAAGATTTCACTTTCATTCTCAATATTCAATATGCAGTCGGTAAAATTTTATCTAAAGTCTAAATATTTTGATGCATCCTCAGAAAAGAATCAGAAGCTGAAGGGTGGAAATACCTGAATGTTGAGGGAGCCAGAGAAAATAAGAACAAAGAAGGTCAGTTCTTAGTAAAGGAGAAATGAGAGGAAATAAAAGGACCCTAGTAGATGTTTGAGATTCTGACCATGTTCTTTTATAGTTTTTTTATTTTTTATTATACATACAAGTGTGGTACAACGTTGATTTTCAATAATTGTGTACAAGTGTGGTGGTTGAATCAGTGTAGTTAGCTTATTCATCATCACAATATGCAGTCATTCTTTGTGTCCATTGACCAATTCCTCATTAGCCCCTCTCCCTCTCCCCCACCCTTCCCCTTTTCCACCTCTAGTTTTCTAAAAGTTCAACATAGTACCGTGATTATTGTTTTTTTCCTTCCTTCTCTCTGTTGCTCTTTATTGTTTGTTTGTTTATTTATGGATTCAGCTCCTGATTATGAGTAAAAACATGCAGTGTTTCTCTTTCTGGACCTGGGTTGTTTCACTTAGAATCATTTTCTCCAGGCTCATCCACATTGCTGCAAATGGTGGAATTTCATTCTTTTTATGGCTGAGTAGTACTCTAATGTGTATATATACCACATTTTCCTTATCCAGTCATCCATCAATGG
Organism: Galeopterus variegatus; assembly: GCF_000696425.1. Lineage (NCBI taxonomy): Eukaryota > Metazoa > Chordata > Mammalia > Dermoptera > Cynocephalidae > Galeopterus > Galeopterus variegatus. The sequence continues at coordinate 87,119 of NW_007730125.1, read as the reverse complement.
ACATTTATGTTGCCTCCATCACCTAGCTATGGTAAATAGAGCTTCAATAAACATGGGAGTGCAGGTATCCCTTCGACCTGAGGTTTTCCAGTCCTCTGGATATATTCCCAGTAGTGGGCTTGCTGGATCATATGGAAGTTCTATCTGTAGTTGTTTAAGGAACCTCAATACTATTCTCCATAATGGCTGTGCTAATTTACAGTCCCACCAATAGTGCAGGAGGGTTTCTCTCTCCACATCCTTGCCATTTGTTATTCTCTGTCTTTTTTATAATAGCCAGTCTGGGGTGAGGCGATATCTCAAAGTGGTTGTGACTTGCATTTCCCCAATGATCAGTGATGCTGAGCATTTTTTCATAAACATGTTGTCCATTTGTTTGTCTTTCTTTGAGAAATGTCTATTCAGCTCATTTGCTCATGTTCTTTTAAATAGAACCAGGGGACTAGGGTATCCATCAAGTTTGATTGGCATGTTGGACACTTGTTTTGCCCTACGTCACATCCTCTCTACCTTTTACTGCAGTCATTGCTGAGGCAAGCAGATTCATGCAGCTATAAACTAACAGCACTTTGCTTCACCAAAATCACTTTCTCTTGCTTTCTTCTTGTGGGCTTTTATAATTCAATTTAGGGAAACCTGAATGATCCTACTTGAACTTATGCATGCTTTAGTAAAAGCTTAAGGCAGTGGACATCCTAATGGGAAGATTCTTACATGATGGGAGAGAAGAACTGATGATAAATATTTCCCTTTGTTCTTTTTGTGGGCAATTGTGAGACTCTCTCTGTCTATATCTCCCCAGAAGATGCCTATTATAGCGAGTACCATTTTCCACAGTGAGGAGCGACTCTAGAATTTTTCTTCACTTTTTCATTTTCTCCCAAAATAAACTACCATACACAAAACCTTGTTTTTGCCTTTGTTTTTACCAGGTTATTTCAGATATTCTTATGTGTGCCAGAAACTCTTAGAACTTAGAAATACTAAAAGAAACAAAGCACTCTGCCTATATGGAAACTTTTGATCTGGTAGGAAGGCAGACAATAACAAATAAAAAAAATACATATGTGATATGTAAGGTAATAAAGAGAAATATATCAGTGGAAGGCACAGAGAATGCCAGTATGGAAAAGAACTTTTTAAAAAAGCTTTAAGTTATAATTCACATATCCTACAATTAATCCATTTAAAGTACACAATTCAATGTTTTTTAGTATATTTGCAGTGTTGTGCAACCAATGCCATAATCTAATTTTAGAATATATTTATTGCCCTTAATGGAAATACTGTGACCATTAGCTGTCACTTCCCTATTGACACACAGCTCCCTAACCATAAGCAACGAACAATCCACTTTCCTTTTCTATTCTGGATGATCTGCTTATTCTGGATATTTCATGTAAATGTTTTCAGGATCAGCCATTCTGTTGAAGATATTGTTATTATTGGGTTTTTTTGGCAAATAAAATTTCTTTGTATAAATCTATAGCATTATATTTATCCACTACATCTGTTGATGGACATTTTGATTGTTTTAACATTTTGGTTATTATAAATAAAACCACTATTATTATTTGTGTCTAAGTTTTTGCATGGATGTATCTTTTCATTCTCTCAAATATATATGTTAATGAAAAAATACATTTGATAGAATTAAACAGGCAAGAAAAGCTTTATTTGAGACTCTTGTAACAGGGGTAAAAGATTAAACTTTGCTGAAATGAAGGGTAGGAGAATTTTTAAATGCTGTAGTGAGCCAATGGAAAAGTACTGGAAGAGATTATGGGGGGAGATCGGTCAAAGTTTTAGGCCATTTGTATTTGCTAATTGCTTTTCATTGGAGTTAGGATACTATCCTCCCACAGAGACTGGAAGGTAGAGGCACTATCTACTTCAATAACTATATTTCAAAGGGATGGCTCCCAAGGTTCTTGAGAAAGACATTCCTGGATTCTAAAACTGCCAAGAGGCTGGGGAAAAATTTATATCTCAGAGAGGCAGAGAAGAAAAAAATTACAATTGCAAATTTTCTCAAGGAAATGCTCCAAGAAAAGAGAGGTCAATGGCCTATAGTCAGGAAGAAGCCTATTTAAAGATTAGTCGAGCTGAGGGGAACTTTAAAGATATCTAAGTCATAAATTTAGGAGTTGAGTTGCTGGGTCACATGGTAACTCTTGGTTTAACTTTTTTAGTTATAGCCAAACTGGTTTTTGAAGCAAATGCACCATTTTATATTCCCACCAACAGTGTACAAGATACAATTTTTCCACATCCTCACCAATAGTTGAAATTGCCTGTTGCTATGGTTTGAATGTTTCTTTCCCCTCCAAAATTCATGTTGAAGCTTAATCCCCTCCAAAATTCAGGTGTTGCCAATGTGATTGTGTTACGAGGTGAGGCCTATATGAAATAATTGGGCCATGAGGGCTGCTTCCCATCCTTAATGGGTTTAAGGCCCTTTCAAAAGAGGTTTCACACAGCCAGCTTGCTCTTCTGCCTTCTGCCAAGCCAGGATGCAGCGAGAGGGCTCTCACCAGACCAAATACTTGTGCCTTGGTCTTGGACTTCAAGCCTTCAGAACTGTGAGAAATAAATTTCTATTCTTTGTAAATTACCCATTCTCAGATATTCTGTTACAGCAGCAGAAAATGGACAAGGACATCTGCCTTTTTTTTTTTTTTACTGTTAATGTTACAGCTATCCTATTGAGTAAAAAGGGGTATCTTATTGTGGTTTTAATTTGCATTTCTCTAAAGATTAATAATATTGAGTTTTCTTGTGCTTATTGGACATTTGTATATCTTCTTTAAAGAAGATATTGCATATTTCTAAATTGGATTCTTTCTTTTTTTCATTTTTTTGTCTTTTTATTATTGATTGGTGTTTATATATTCTTTAATTTTATTAATTTATATATTCTGGGAAATACAGATGGCAGGTTAAAATAATAGAACCTCTCACATCTCCATTTCACTTTGTCCCATGTAGATACTGAAAAGGGTGAAATGGAATTGCAAAGAATTATTTGTTTTCCGTATCAACATAGTGGTATAAAATTGCATACTGTGATTATATCAAACAAAACGAAAGGAATTATCATGTTCTATTAAACTTTAACACTTTTTTAAAAATTAAAACTTTAGGGTAAAAGTTATTGGCATTATTGTCCTGGGACTCAAGAATTGTTTTCCTTCACCTTTACCCCAACTCTCTTTGGTTATCGCTGGTGTTAACATGTTACGTTGGACCTAGAGCCCAGTCCTGTCTAGCCCTTTTGAAATGATGCATTTTGACCCAGGTGCCCTTGATTTCAGATTCACATAGGCCACTGATTGTAGGATTGCCCTGGGTTTTGTAGGCAAAACAGTAAACTTACTCTTCCCTCTGCCTGCTCACTCTCTGAAGACCAGCATCTTGACCTCCTGCTTGGCCAGGCTGGTGGTGAGGAAATTGAACACAAGGCAAATGTGTGTTTGCTGGAAGCATTGCTGGAAAAAAGGGTGCAGTCTCCTGAGTGATAAAATAATTGCAAAATAATAATATTGAAAATTGTTTTTCAACTTTTGTTTTCTGTTATATGTTGGTGCTTTCATTATCAGCTTTCAAGATCTCAAGAACATACAGACATCATCATAAAACAACACAAATTGCAACGAGTAGTACCTACATGTTGAATTAACAGAAATGTAAGTGGTCTTTGTTTGTAATAGCTTTTTTTTGGCCTCCTATGTGGATTTTCAATTTCCTCTGTTTAGCTGTTGTGAAAAACAAGAATTTAACTTCAGACAATGTTCCACAGCCTCACTAATTTCTAATTTGAACTGTTGAAGGGTCAATCTCTAAGATCTCTCTTCTTCTATGTTGGAAATACTGGAGAAAATTTATTGAATATGTCCCAGCATAGACTCCCCACTCAGGGAAATGTAGAAAGATGAATAAATATAAAGAAATGCTTCACACATGATCTATGAGATAAAAAATAAAACTAATAGAAACTTTTACATAGTAAGACCCCCCCCAGAAAAAAGAAGTTATTTGTTCTAAAATATAACATACAATAATATGATAACCTTTTTTATATGGTAATAAGTATTTGTAAAAGTCTACTCCTGTCTGGTGCTTAATAGGAAAAAAATAATAGCAAAAATTGAGCCTTGTACATGACTGTTTAGGTCAGTTTGTTAAGAGGTGGCATTAAGCATGCTCAGATCATATAATTTCACTTTTAGAAAAATTACTTTCAAAATTATCAATCTAAACCATTTCATTATAAAAATGAGAAAACTGAGGCTTATAAAAGTCAAGTAAATTTTTCAATAAGAAACTTTTGATTAGTGCCCTTCTACACATAAGTTTCTCTATTTTACATTCTTCCTATGTAATTTATGTTCTTTGCTCTATCCTGTTCTTTGTCACACAAATGTCCTTGTCTCACATTTTTTATATCAGCTACATGTGAGATACTCTTTTTCATGTAATGCACTTATTTTTACAACCAGTGAATATTTCAGAATTAGTATTTGTATTTTATCCTCATCTTATAGCTGAAGAAACTGAGTCTCAGAGGAGTTATACAGAATTCCAGAGATCACAGGGCTAGTAAGTGGCATGGCTGGAATTCAGATTCAGTAGGGTCCAGTCTAACAAGTCCATAGTCATTTTAGCAGAAGTGATTATTTTCTAGCTTTAGGTCTGATAAAGAACAAAGACAAAAGTGAAGAAAGTTGAATTAGCAAAAATCCCACTTGAGTTCAGTGATTATTAATGCCATTGCTTTACAGTAGATATATTTATTGAATTGTGTAACTAGGCAAAAAGAAAGAGAAGCAAACTGAAAAAAAAATGAAACAAAACAAACCAAAACAACAACAAAAAAACCTCAATCACTTGGAAAACAGTTTTAGTAGCACAATTTTTGGTATTTCACAGTCCCTTATGGGATTATGAAAGTGAATGTGTGTAGACTTTTACTTCAGGCCATGAGGATTGACAGGTATTACTTTTACCCTCCCATGTTAATCAACTGGAAACCAGACAATTATATGAAATAATGGAATTCAGTTATGAGGTAGCAGACAGTGCAGGACTGAGAGAGGGAGAACAAATGAGATAAGCCTTATAGTTGCAATAGTTTACTTTTCAGAGGTAATTTCCAGACACCAACAGAGAGCAATAAGCCAAACAAATTTCAGAAGTCTGAGTAGAGAAAAAAGAGATTAAAGTTTGGGAATACTGAGGTGCCCTAATGTGTGCGACAGACTACTAGAGTAAAAGCAGCCACACACACACACACACACACACACACACACACAGAGAGAGAGAGAGAGAGAGAGCAGAGAGAGCAGGCAGACACAGAGAGTGAGAATTAATTGGAGACTTGAAGAGTGGTTCCCTTAAGTCTTAAATTGACTATTGATTGTGTATAATTGAGAAAAAACTAACAAATACTGGAAGCACATGTGCACACACACATACACACATGCACACACACACCTGAAAGTAATAGGCCAACAGTTATATTGAGTTCATACAGAGATGGGTGCAATTTGTGTTCCCAAAGGCCAGGGTTGAAAGATCATGTAATTCAGAGGGCATCTGATAGAGTTATCAGAAAGATATCACCTTAGATATGAAGATAGATTAGCACTAAAGAGTGCTCTGGACTCACCTTAACCAAGTATAAAAACAGGCCTTGAAAGTGTCTAATTGACACCAAATAAGTCAACTGCATACCAGAACAAAGAGTGCAATACTATGTAAAGGAATGCTACACAGTCCAGAAACAAATAATGAGAATTACATACAATCAAAAATTACCAGGTAGGCAAGAAAAGAAGAAAATATGACCAATAATAAAAAGAAAAATCAATAAATATGAGCAGATTTAGAAATGACAGATAATATAATTAGCAGAGAAGGAAATAGAAGAAGTTATAAATATGCTCCAAAATTTCAATATAGTAGATGAAAATAGGAACATAATGAAAAGAGAAATGCAACACCCATAGAAAAGACAAAAACTGAACAGTTAGAGATGAAAATGAAATATCTAAAAAAGTGTAATAATGAAATTAACAACAGATTAAATTTTTCAGAGGAAGAAATTAGTAAACTTGACAATATAGGAAAAAAACCATCTAAAATAAAACACAAAAAGAATAGAGCATCCATGTCTTGTGGGACAATTTCAGGTGTAATCGGATTCAAAGAATGAGAGGAGAGAAAGAGGAGACAGAAAAAAAGTTTGAAGAAATAATAGCCTAAATTTTTACTAATTTAATAAAACCCCACAAAGCTCAAAAAATCTGAAGTAGGAGAAACATAATACCACCATACCACCACGTTTAAACAAAGACCCAACCTACTTAGTTCAGATTTTTATATAACACAGTGTACGGTTTGCAAACAAACACAGCATAGCTCAATTTACAAATGAACATAGGACGTTACTATTTACATAATAATTACCTTTTTAATAAAAACAATTTGTGTAACTTCAGCAAAAAGCACAGACCTTAAATATTCTGCTTAATACAGTTTTATATATGTATGTATCGGTGTATCCATCACCCAATATGCAAAATGTACATCATCCCACAAGGTTCTTTTATGTTCCTTCTCAGAGGTAACTACAATTCTGCTTTTGAAAACTACAGATTAAATTTTGTCTGTTCTCAAACTTCATATGAATGGAATCATATGATAATAACTCTTCTGTGTTTGTCTTCTTCAATTACTGCCTGTGAGAATCAGCCATGTTTTTGTATTTTTCGGTGATATTTACTGATTTAATAAATAAACTAAAATGTATCTATTCTCTTTTTGATAGATATTTGGGTTGTTTGCAGTTTTAGGCTACTCTGAATAAGGTTCACTAGGAGTATTTTTAAACATATTGTAGGTAGATGCAGGCACTCGTGCTTTTGTGGCATGTACCTAGAGTGAAATCATTGGGTCATAAGGTAGAAGTGTGCCTAGACTTCATAGACATTGTTGAAAGTTATCTAAAGTAGTTGAACCAATTTACATTCCCACCAATACTGCATGAGAGTTTTAACTGCTTCACTTTCTCACCAACACTTGGCATTGTCAGTCTTCTTAATTTTAGTTTTCCTTGTGGAGTGAGGTGATATAACAGTGAGGTTTTAATTTGCATTTCTCTGATGCATAATGTTGAGCACATTTTTATGTGCTTATTGGGTATTTAGATATCTACTTTTTGCTTGTTCAAGTTTCAAAGTTTTTAAAGTGGGTTTCTTTTTATTATTATTTTTTATTTGTATGATTTATTTATATTCTGGATATGCATTCTTTGTTAGATATATTTGTTTTGTATATCTTCTCCCATCTTTGTGGCTTACCTATTTCAATGAACAGAAGATCTTGATTTCAATGAAGTACAATTTATCAATGTTTTGTTTTACAGTTAGTACATTTCTGCCCCCTTTAACAAATATTTGCTTACCCAAGGTCGTGGAGTTATTTTCCTTATATTCTTCTTAAAGATTCATTGTTTTATTTTTAATAGGTCTGTAGAGCCATGATCCATTTCAAATTAATTTTTGTGTGTGGTGTGAGGGATGAGTCAAAATTATTTTGCTCTCTACAATGTTATACAAATGCCCTTAAGCACTATTTATTGAAAATATTTTTTTTTCATATTCAGCTAAAATGATTCCTGTTTTTTAAAATCAATGAATGTGTATTCGTAAATCTATTTCTAAATTCTATTTTGTCTAATCTGTGTTCTTGTTCATAATTTTGCCACATACATACTCTTTTAATAACTGTACATTTATAGAAAATATTCAAATACGGTGGTGGTAGTCCTCCAACTTTTTACTCCTTTGGGGTTGTTTCCTCATAGATATCTTTTATTTCTATATAAATTTTTAAATCAGATTGTTAATTTCCACCACACAAAAACACTTCTTTTCTAAAACTGTAAGATTCCATTTAAACTATAGATAAATTTAGATAAATTGAACATCTAAATAAATTGAATACTGAACACAGAATATCTCCATAATTGGAGTTTTCTTTAAAATTTATTTTATCAATACGTTGTTTTGTGTTGAAGACACATAATTTTAAATTATGATCTTAATGTGTTTTTATTTTTTAAATTTTTATATTTTATAGCTGTTATAAAAGTAAGTACTAAATATTATTTTAGTTTTTTGCTAATATGTACAAATAAAATTGATTTTTGTATATTGACCTTGAATTTAGTGATCTTAGTAGTTCGACTATTATGTGTTTAAGGATGGACTCTTTGGATTTATAGCAAGTGACATTTACTGAGTTTTTTGAATCCATGAATTTATGTCTTTCATCAAAATTAGATTTTTCTGCAGCCAATACCTTTAACAAATATGGGTTCTGGCCTATTTTCTTTCTTATCTCATTATTGAACTCAAATTATAAATGGGTTTGATATTTGACTGGATGCTATTTTTTCCCCCATATTTTTAAAATCTTTCTTACTTTTTTTCAATCCTCTTTTCTTTCAGTATTATAGTGTGCTTGTAGAGATTTTGCATTATGTTATATTCCTAAAAAAGATTATCGGTAGGGTTTTGTTTTGCAGTTGAAGTACAAGATAATCTTCTTAATTCTATTGATGCTTTTCTTCAGGCTGTACTATGGTTTTTCTATTTTACTTTTGCCTTTACCTCCTGAGGCGTAATCATTTAGGGGTCTCAACTGAATACACAGTGTCTTTTGTATGGCATCTAAACTCTATCTGGGCCTAGACTCCAACATATACCCTGTCTTGTGCAACCTCTCTTCTCTGTTAGGGCTTCTAGCTGCCTACCCTATATGTGTGCAGCTTAGGAGTCAATCAACAAGGGAATTTTTTATACAAATTTTTTTTAGAATATTTTTCTCTGTTACTCTCACCTCTACCTCAAATTTCAGCTGCCCTGGCAAGCAAGAACTCTCTATTTTCTCTGACCAGTAAAACCTCCACTTTCTGTGAGCAATGATTTAGAAAATGTACTTAAGGAGAAATTCAGTGTGAATATGTCTCCTCTTGCGTGATTCCTTTGTATTAATAACTACTGCTTTCTACTGGTGTCGAAAGTTGCTTGGTTTTGTCCAACTTGTACAATTGTTTGGTATGGGATGGCTAGTCTGACACAGCTATTTTTCATGGTCCATATTAATTTTTAAAGGATAAAAAATAGGGGCTGGCTGGTTAGCTCAGTTGTTTGGAATGTGGTACTGATAACATCAGTGTCCAGGGTTTGATCCCTGTACTGGCTAGGAGCCAAAAAAAACCAAATTTAAAATAATGAAAGAATACAAAGTAAGTTGCAAACATTCGCCAACAACACAACCTTACTAAGCTAATTAACATTTTCCTAATTTGTAGAAACTAAGAAGTTTGAGTGTTTATTATGAACACTGTACATCAAATATCTCAGTTGTCACTGAATCTCCATTAAAATGTCATAGAAATAATTAACATTTTATATTCCCCATAGATCTATTCATATTCATCTTAAATAATCAATATTAATAACTTAATTCATTTGTGATGGAATTTGGATATATTATCCCCCCTAAAGCTCATGTCAAAATCTGATTCCCAACTTGGCAATGTTGGGATCAGTTTGGGTGATGGAAGTGAATCCTTCATGAATAGATTAATGCCCTGGGGTGGGTGGGTAGTGAGTGACCTCTCACTCTATTAGTTCTCATGAAAGCTTGTTGTTTAAAGGAACCTAGCACCTCCCTTCTCTCTCTCTCTTGCTTTCTCTCACCACGTGATCTTGCACCTGCGGGCTGCCTGCCATTTTCCACCATGAGTAGAAGGAACCTGAGGCCTGCACCAGATGCAGCTGTCCCAGAATCATAAACCATATAAACCTCTGTTCTTTATAAATTGCCCAGTTTCGAGTACTGTGTTATAAGCAACAGAAACAGACTAATATAGTTTATTTATTAAACAAATATTTATTGATAACCTGCTGGGTACCAAGTAATCTCTAGAACAGTGTGAAACAATAAGAAAAGAACAAATTGATAAATTGTATCATAGCATAATTAAGTTTAATTCTACTGTGCAAGAAGATACCTTATAATTATTATGTCTGTCAAAAAATTCATGTACCCCTATTTTCTAGAATAAAAATAACCAAAAAAAGTGAATAAGAAGAAGAGTAAATAATAAGAAACTGTGAAATATTCTACAAAGTAGGAAAAGGTTTAAAATATTATAATGTCCTATATTGTCAGAAGTGTGGGAATATATAGACACAGATAAGCTGCTGTGGGAGTGATTAATACTTTATTTCAACAAAATATTATCAGTGCAATTGTTCTCAGAGTAAATCAGGCAATATACATATCTAAACCCTTAATAGTTGTCTTACTCTGGTGCTACTATAACAGAATACTTGAGACTAAGTAATTTAAAAAGAAAAGAAAATATTGGATTACAGTTTGAGGGGATGGGAAGGCCAAGGTCAAGAGACTGTATCTGGGGAAGGTCTCTTTACTGTGTTATAACACAGCAGAAAGTATCACATGGTGAGTGAGAGAGAGTAAGAAAGGGCCATACTCGCTTTTATAACAAACGCACTATAGTGCTAAGGAACCCACTCCTGTGATAATGACGTTAATCATTCATGAATGTAAATCTCTCATAATCCAATCACCTCTTAAGAATCTCACCTCTCAACACTGTTGCATTGGGCATTAAATTTCCAACAAATGAAATTTGGAAGAAACATGTAAACCATGGCAGTAATATTCATAACCTTCCAAATAATAATTTTATTTCCAAGAATTATCCTAAGAAAATAGTAACGTGTATAAATATACACACAAAATCATGTTTATCTAACTATTAATGTATATGTAATTTGTATTCACCATCTCTGGTTTCCTCAGTTCTGTTTTCTCCTTTTGAAAGTTCAAGGAATTATTGTGATTGTTGTTCTTTCTTCTCTCTTTCTCTCTCTGTTTGTTTGTTTCTTTCTTTTTTTGCTCTCACTTATGAGTGAGTGGTATTTCTCTTTCTGTACCTGGCTTATTTCACTAAACATAAGTTCATCCATGATTCTGTGGATGGCATAATTTCATTCCTTTTCATGGTGGAGTAGTATTCCACTGTGTAGATATACCACATTTTCCTTATCCAGTTGTCTGTTGATGGGCATTTAGGTTGGTTCCAACTCTTAGCTAGCTATTGTAAACAGAGCTGCCATAAACTTGGGAATACAGGTATCCCTTTGATATGATTTCCATTCCTTTGGGTCAATCCAGCAGAGGGATTGTGGGATCATATGGCACTTCTATCTGTAATTGTTTGAGGAAACTTCATACTGTTTTCCATAATGGCTATACTAATTTACAGTCACACCAATAGTGTAGGAGGGTTCTCCTTTCCCCACATTCATGCTAGCATTTGTTATTCTCTGTTTTGTTTGTTTGTTTTTAATTTTGGTAATGGCCCATATAACTGGGATGAGATGATATCTCAATGTGGTTATGATTTGCATTTCCCTGATGCTTAGTGATGTTGAGCATTTTTTCATTTGTCTGTTGGCTGTTTGTATATTTTCCTTTGAGAAATGCCTTTTCAGCGCCTTTGCCCATTTTTTAATCAGGTTATTTGTTTTTTCACTGTTAAGTTGTTTGAGTTCATTGTATATTGCAGATATTAACCCCTTGTTGGATGCATAGTTTTCAAACATTTTCTCCCATTCTGTAGGTTATTTTTTCACTCTGTTAACTGTTTCTATTGCTGTGCAGGAGCTTTTTAGCTTGATATAATTCCATTTGTTTATATTTTCATTTATTGCCTGTATTTTCAGGGTCTTGTTCATAAAGCTTTTGCCCAGTCCTACCTCTTGAAGTGTTTCCCCTATATGTTATTCTAGTAGTTTTATAGTTGCAGGTCTTACATATAAATCTTTAATCCATTTTGAATTGATTTTGATATATGGTGAGAGGTACAGGTCAAGTCTCGTTCTTCTACCTACGTACGTCCAGTTTTCCCAGCACCACTTAGTGAAGAGGCTGTCCTTTCCCTAACGTATGCTCCTATTGCCTTTATCAAATGTCAGTTGGCTACAAGTATGTGGGCTTATTTCTGCATTCTCAATTCTGTTCCATTGCTCCAAGTATCTGTTTTTATTCCAGTATCATGCTGTTTTGGTTGCTATAGCTCGGTAGTATAATTTGAAGTCAGGTAGTGTAATGCTTATGGCTTTATTTTTCTTGCTCAGGATTGTTTTGGCTATTTGGGGTCTTTTGTTGTTCCATATGAATGTTAATATTGTTTTTGTCTATTTATGTGAAGAATGTCATTGGTATTTTGATGGGGATTGTATTGAATATGTCAATCGATTTGAGTAATATGGACATTTTCACAATGTTTATTCTTCCAATCAAGAACATGGAATGTCTTTCCATGCTTTTGAGTCTTCTTTCATTTCTTTCAGCAGTGATTTGTAGTTCTCATTGTAGTGATCTCTCACCTCACTGAACAAATTGATTCCTAGGTGTTTTATTTTTTTTGGTGACTGTTGCAAATGGGCTTGCTTTTTTGATTTCTTTTCCTGCTAGTTTTTTATTATGGTATAAAAATGCTACTGATTTTGCCTGTTGATTTTGTATCCTGCAAATTTGCTGAAATCATTTATCAGCTCTAAGAGTTTTTTGGTAGAGTTTTTAGGTTTTTCTATATATAAGATCATGTTATCTGCAAGCAGGGACAGTTTGGCTTTATATTTTTCAATCTGGATTCCCTTTATTTCTTCCTCCTGTCTGATTACTCTGGCTAGTACTTCCAATACTACGTTAATAGGAGTGATGACAGTGGGCATCCTTGTGATGTTCCTGAAAACTTTTCCCTATTTAGGATGATATTTGTGGTGGGTTTGTCATATCTGGCTTTCATTGTGTTGAGATACTTTCCTTCTATACCTAATTTGCTGAGAGTCTTTATTATGAATGGATGTTGAATATTGTCCAATGCTTTTTCAGCATCTGTTGAGATAATCATATGGTTTTTGTCCTTGATTTTGTTGATATCATCAATCACATTTTTTGACTTGCCTATGTTGAACCATCCCTGTATCCTGGCATGAATCCCCCATTGGTCATGGTGTATAATATTTTTGATGTGTTGCTGTATTCTGATTGCTAGTATCTTGTTGAGGATTTTTGCATCTATTCTCATCAGAGATATTGCCCTGTAGTTTTCTTTTTTGTTGCTGTATCTTTGGTTTTGGTATTAGGATGATACTTCCCTCATGAAATGGACTTGGGAAAGTGGCCTCTGTTTCAATTATTTGAAACAGTTTGTAGAGAATTTGTAGTAATTCCTCTTTAAAGCTTTGGTAGAATTCAGCAGGAAAGCCATCCAGTCCTGGGCTTTTCTTTATTGGGAGACTACTGATTGTTGCTTCAATCTTGTTGCTTGTAATTGATCTGTTGAAGTTCTCTGTTTTTTCTTGATTCGGTCTTGGTAATTTGTATGTGTCCAAAAATTTACTCATTTCCTCCACATTTTCAAATTTATTGGCAAATAGTTGTTTATAATAGTTTCTAATGATTTTTTTGTATTTCTGTGGTATTGGTTGTAATATCTCCTTTTTGTTTCTGATTTTTGTTATTTGTGTCTTCTCTCTTCTTTTTTTAGTTAGCCTAGATAATGGCTTGTTTATTTTGTTCATCTTCTCAAAAAATCCATTTTTGTTTCATTGATCTTTTGTATCATTTTAGCTGATACTATATCATTTATTTCTGCTGTTATCTTAATTATTTTTTTCCCTCTACTAATTCTGGGATTGGATTTTTCTTGTTTTTCTAGTTCTTTGAGGTGTAGCATTGAATTGGTTATTTGATTTTTTTCTTTTCTTTTGATATAAGCATTTATTACAATTAACTTCCCTCTTTGTACTGCTTTTGCAGTACCCACAAGTTTTGGTATGATGTGTTTTTATTTTCATTAGTTTCAAGAGATTTTTTTGATTTCCAGTTTAATTTCTTTTTGGACCCATAATCATTCAGGAGCATATGGTTTCATTTCTATGTCTTTGTATAAATTCCAGTATTTTGCTTATTATTTAATTCTAGTTAATACATTGTGATCTGAAAACATAGTTGAAGTGATTTACAATTTTTAAACATTTGGTGAGACTTAATTTGTGATCTAAAATGTGGTATATTCCTGTGAATGTTCCATGTGTTAGTGAGAAGAATGTGTATTCCGTAGTTGTTGTGTGAAATGTTCTGTACATATCTGCCAAGTCCAATTCATCTAAAGTATAGCTTAAACCCTGTATTTCTGTGTTGGTTCATTACCTAGACGATCTGTCCAGTGCTGAACAAGGGGTGTTCAGGTCCCCTACTATTATTGTACTGGGGTCTACCTCTTTCTTTAGACCTAATAGTGTTTATTTTATACATCTGGATGCTATGGTGTTGAGTGCATATGTATTTATGATTGTTATGTCTTCTTACTGGATAGATCCCTTTTTCATTATATAGTGGCTTTCTTAAAATATATTTTTTTAATTTTCCCTCTTTCAAAGTAAGAATGATCACTTCATCATGATGTAATGTGAGTTTTTTATGATTGGTTTATATTTTTTGTGCTTACTTTTTATAGTTATCACTGCTATATTTATAAGTGATGTGTAATTTTTAAAGCAGCAGTATATTTATTCAGTAAGTTCAAAAGTATAACTAACTGGTGGAAATCTAATTGAATTTTTGGTTGTGACAGTAAATATTTGGTGTGCTACTGAAGGAATATTGAATGCTGCCTTTTGAGGGCAGTGGCAAGATCCTGCCTACCTGCTAAAAAATTTAACTAGCTTATGGGTACAGGTCTGAAAGAAATCTTATTATTCTTTTGCCAACTTCCCATGACAGAGTGTATATGTATTTGTCTATCTACCCTTCATTTATCTATCTATAACTTTATATTGATGGAAATAAAAACTGTTAAAGTCTGTTTTGACAATAGAGAGTGTTAGAAGAGAGTCATTGCAATAAATAATTGCATACTCTTTATTATACATAAGCACATAGAATACAGCTATCTGTTAATTAAGTAGATGTATTATTCATACCCCAGTCTTTCCTCAGGTTTTCATGTGACCAAATATTTGGGTAGCAATGATATCACTGAGAATCTATTCTGCTTTTTCTCCCAAGGTCACTATTCCTACAAGTTTTTCTGACCAGAGAACGCCACTGTCCTATTGCTACAGAACATTATCTCCCACCCTGTTCTTTTAGACCATTCTTCTCTCTAACAAGACATTAATAATTGACCCATTTGCTATTTTAACTTCATGCTTTCAGTAGTGTAGGTCCTATCACTCAGACAAGAATCTCAGGTTATATGAAAACATAATTTTTTTTGACAATCTAGAACTTTCTAAGTACAGTATCCTCAACTGAAAACAAAGCAGGACTTTATGACTCCTGATAATACTAGACAGAGAGGGTGGCACACCTTAAAAGGAAGTATATACATACATATATAGTGACATACACACACACACACACACTCACAGAATTTTCAGCAAAGGTTAGATATGACACAAGGTATTTTCATTTTATGTGCTTCATGTCCATCATTTCACTTATTCATTTATAAAAAGGAGAATAACAGGATCTGAAAACTCAGAATCAGTTATTGCATTGAGGGTGCCAGGGACTAAAAACTGAATTTCAATTTTCCACCATCAGATAGGAGCATGCCATAAATTGCAGGCCAATAATCCCTTTCTGTTGCCTAAATTAAGATGAGCTTCTTTGGGGACTATTCAAAATAAAATGTATTGCAGAAAGGAAATTATTTGCTGGAAGTATTTGCTTGCTGATAATTAGAACAAAATTTTCACAGCATTGGAAAGTGTAAGATGCTTATACAGGAATGAGTAATTTAGAGTTTTATTTTGAATTTGGAAAAATGTTAGAATATGCAATTTTAGAGATACACAAAGTCTCAAAAGTCATCAGTTCAAAGCTTTCGTTTTAACAGATTAGGAAATGTGCCTGGAACATTTATTCCTTCCTGCCTTTGACTGCATAGTTAGTTAGTGGTAAAGACGACACTCAAAGCTAAAATCTACATTTTTAACCCAGTGCTGTTACCACCACATAAAATGTCTGCATTATAAAGGAAAGAAATATTTGTTTGAAATCATTACCTTATGTTAAATATAAGAATGACTGAAGGAAAGTTTATCAAATTTGCAAGATAAATAGTTACTTGGCAGAACTTGGAATATAGACAGGTCTTTTGATTTCCAGCAAGGTGATACTTCTGTTCAAAATTCCTTTGTTTTCTCACAGCTTGAGACTTTAAAATACCATCTTAATTACAGCACATCACATTGTCCTTTTAAAACTTGCAACTCAATCTCTCATATGCAAGATTTACCTTAAAACTATTAATGACCAACATTTTTTTAAATGCCTTTGCTAGAAAGAGTGCTAAATGCAATGAACATATTAAAAGAAAACTTGAGAAAAATTAAATTTAACAGAGTTTACTTGAACAAAAAAACAATACATAAATTGGGCAGCACTCTAAACTAGTAAAGGTTCAGAGAGTTCCACCCAGTAAATGAACTATTTATAGGTAGAAAAAAAAAATTACATGCAGAAATAGCCTGATTAACTACAGCTGTATTTGCCTTATTTGGATATGTTTAAGCAGTTTGCAACCTGTGACTGGCTGAAAACTTGGCTACTGTGATTGGCTTTAAAGAGGTTTAAGGAGGAAGCAAAACACTCCCAAAGTCACTATTCCTCTTTTGAATGGGTTAATAAATGGTGGAGACAGGATTTGTACCCAGAACTAACTGGATTCAGATCCTTACTTTTTAACCACCATATATCACCCACGGTCCCCAACTACATCCAGTCATGGTGACTATTGTTTCTTCTGTGTACGTGACAACCTGCTTTTTCCCTTCAGTTTTTAATTTGTTTTGGCCTAAATCATGCCTTGGTCCCTTGTATAATCTGTTAATTTTTCTCATCCCATTTCATTATTATGGTAGAAATTTTAACCTTTTTTGGGAATTATTCACTCTGACAATCTAATATGTGAATTTCCTGGGATATTGATATACACCAAAGATGTCAGAGCTTAGAGCAGAAGTCAGAAAAGCACAGCCCTTGTTCCAAATCCACACCAGCACTTGTTTTTACAGATACAGTTTTATTGGAACACACAAGCATGACTATTTGTTTATGTCTTGTCTATTGCTGCTTCCATGCTATAACAGTTGAATTGAGTAGTTGTGGCAGAGATCATGTGGTGCATGAGGCCTAAAATATTCACTCTCTAGCTCTTTACAGAAAAAAAAAAAAAGCTGTTTGAAGTATACTCTACAGTCTGGTAACTGTCCTCAAACTGTTTGTTACTATCAGTGAGAATATAAGTATAAAAACTGCTAGCAAACATTTTGGAAACTTGAATTGCAATTTGATAGGTTTATAGCTCATCTTTGAATCTAATAATAACAAAAAGGGGCTGTTTCTCTGCATTTCCTTTAAACATTTTAGTGTACTGGTAATGTATTTATTGCACTTTACCGAAGAATCAGTATTTAACATATTGAAATAAATAAATAATATTTGTCCTTTATCACACAGTATGGGAAGCACTAGGTTAGAGTTCTTTCCTTGGCTATAGACTTGGGCTTCCTAATAAAGTAAATATTTAAAAAAATATTTTTCCCTTGAGAATTTTATTTAATCTATTTCCAGTTTAGTTCAATTTTTTTAAGGACAGGTCTTAGTGGATAGGAGGAATTTGGCTGATCAGGTTACTATGTAGCCATGAGGAGACATGCTCATTATTATCTTTAGCTAAAGAAGAAAATATGATTCTAAGTGTTTTGGTATAACACTAGTTGTTCAAGAATGTCTCCTCTGCCTACCTGTAGCTAATAAAAAAAAGTTAAATCTTGTTGTCATTTAAATAGTCTAAGTTATATTAGATGGCATTTAGATTAATGATTTCAATTTTCTTCCATCATTTCTTCCACTAAATTGCTCCAACTGTAATATTGCTCCATTGTACTTTATGTGAGGAGCAAAATTATAGCATTAAAGATAAGTATTTGCCCTTCTTTATGTCATATGGGCTTTTTTCAATAAGAATACAATTTATTAACAAGTAGTCAAATAAATACAACTTACAAATGCTTTCTGTTTAGCAGGATGGTAGGTATGTTCTGGCTTCCAAGATGGTAATTCTTCTTACTGAAATTTACATTCTAGCCCAAGGTGTTTGGTAGAAAGATATTTAATACTTTAACTTATAGTAAGATGAGCGTAATTGCCCAATTTGCAGGAAACAACCAAAGATAACATTTGTATCATGTTTTACTGTTGACAAAATGCTTCAAATATGGTCCCATTTGATTCCAGAAATTTAAACCCCATTCTACGGAAAAGAGACAGAGGCAAAGATCTGCTAGTTCTGAATTTTACAACTAGTGAGAGACCTGGGACTTGAATCTGTATTTTCTAAACTCAGTCCCTATTGTCTGTTATTCAGCTTTGCTCTCCAGTCTCAGAGGTATGCCCTTGCTGTACAACTTCTTTGCCTGGGCTTTGTTTACTGTATGTTGACTTAAGGAAGCTGGTATCAAATACCCCAGTTATCAGCATGATAAATAAAAATCCAAACCCTTTCAAATTTTTACTGTTCATGAATATTCATTAATTGGAAACTACTACCAAAACATGCCGGGCTATTTAGGCTCTGAAATATAAAGAGGAGAGAGAATTCAGATGCATGAAGGAAACTGAACTTCACAAAGTATTACAAGTAATTGGCATCCCTTAGACAGTGACACCTTTTAGATTTATCTGCATGTAACCCCACAATCCTAGAATAATCCCATTCTCATAAAATGAAGCATTCTAAAATTGTAGGGAAAGAGGAAAAAAATCCTGGCACTGGTAGGTTGGTTATAACTCTATAGAACATGTAACTGCCCTAGAGAAAACTTTTGGATATAGAAAATAGCTCAGATTTATCCCAATGCCTCTCAAAATTAGCTCTTTTAGTAAATAGGCCTATTAATCTCAATATTTCCAGGATAATTTTTTGTGGCTCAATGATAAATAGCAAGGCACCATCTGCACATAAAATCTTTTTAATATTTTTTTTTCCTTTTGTTATTGTATCTTGATGCTAATGTTATTCTTAAGACCATGTATGCATTGCTAAAAAATAATAGATGCAAACTTCTTATTGAGTTTTGGGTAAATTTACAACACTAAACATATTTCTTAATTTTACTTTTTGTGTAAAACTCATCTTCTGGGAAAAATAACAAAAAGTAAGGGTTTCTGTAACTAGTTCACTTCAGATAGCAACTCTAGTTCACCTCGTACTGGGATTGTATACATAGTGTAGATGGTATAGAGAGTTAAAAGATTTGGGTGGCAGAATACTAAAGATGTATCTTACCAGAACTTGGCAAATTGTATAGTTCATTGAAATAATTATGAAATGTGTAACACTGACAGTCAAGGAAAAGAAAACTCAAGTAGGTAATAAACTGTTATCATATGCCATTTGTGACCAAATGGGAAATTTAACCATTATGAAATTCCACCAAAATAACCCTAGTGTATTCATGTACACAGTGATTTATTTTTATTATAAAAAGCAAACAAAAAATTTGATGCCAAATTTTCTTAATGCTGAGCTCACACGTGCCATCCATATAATTTGTATTTTGTTTTCATAAGGCAATGATTTTCATATAGGTTGGAGGGTGGCATATATTGTAATCAATTTGATGAAGTATCTGAATTTCCATTTCACAGAAAATGTGCAGAAGCGTTGATTGACTTGTTAAAGATTATTTTTATGGGCCGGCCCGGTGGCTCACTGCTACAGTGCGCCGCTTGGGAGACCGGCGGCGCTCCCGCTGAGGGTTTGGATCACACATACAGACCGGTTCACGCTCGCTGGCTGAGCGAGGGGCGGGCGCAGCACCGAGGGTTGCGATCCCGTTGCCAGTCCCGGTCCGGTACGGGCACGACACTGAGGGTTGCGGTCCGTTGCCGGACACGAAAAAAGACAAAAAGGAAAAAAAAAAAGATTATTTTTATGAAATCTGTATTGAAGTTCCCCAGGCTGTCCTGAGCCACGGCGGTGAGGTTCTTGGGCCTCGGCCACACCCCCTCAACACCCACAACCAGCCCAGTGATGACCACTCAGCCACCCAGGAAGTGCCCCAGGCTCCCCAGCTGGAACAATTAGGAGGGGAGAGGGCTTCAGCCACACCCCTCTGACATCTGCATCCAGCTTAGCAATGACTGGGGCACCACCAGAAGCCCCTTGGTCTCCGATGCAGGAATGAGGAGGTGCCACAGGCTTCAGCTCTGCCACTCCTCCTTCCTCCTTCTCCCACCTTATTTTCTTCCCCTTCCTCTCTCCATCTTCCCCCCAGCTGCTCCACAGCAACATCATAGAATGTAAAAAAAATGTATATTAATAAATAAATAAACATAAAAAAAGTGAAATCTGTATTGACTTTTTTTCCTCTCCTGCTTAAATGTTACTATTCTAGAGATTTATAAAATGGGAGACAACACCTCTTCACTATTTGTTATTTCCAGTTCTTCATTTATTTTTGTGAGTATTCACTAAGTAGCAACAGCTTGGGTATTATCTTCATAAACTTCCTCTTTGTGTACTATTTGCCTTCAGCATCATCCAAGCATTAATGAATTAATGTATTTTTAAAAATTATCTTGAGTATACTCCACATTACATATCTCAATTAGCAGATTTACCTCTTTGTAATATTTCCCTAAGACCATATGCTGTAGATATTATAAGCTTTATTTTACAGACAAGAAAGAAAAGTCAGAAAACTTAAGTTACTAGCCCAGAGACACATATCCAGTGAATAAGAAAGAAAGAATTGGAAAATAGTTTTTTATAATTAAGATGAGGCTTCTTTGAATTCTTTACAGTTGCCTCAAACAAATGTTACAAACTTATTCAGACATTTCTCTACACTTTCAGAAAAGGGAAGAGGAGCATTGGAAGTGAATGCTTAAGGTCTTAGAATATGAAAAAGAGGTAGAAACAGGAAATAATATTTATTGAGCACCTTATGTTTTAGATACTTTACCAGAACAAGGGTTTGAAGCTACCAAGAGAAGGCTAGATCAAGGAAAAGGCAATTTGGAAACAGTAAGAAGCTTTTTCATGTTATAACTTGTCCTTGCTTCACTCTCTCCCACTCTCTCCCTGGAGTGATGACAACCACAAGGGTTTGAAGCTACCAAGAGAAGGCTAGATCAAGGAAAAGGCAATTTGGAAACAGTAAAAAGCTTTTTCATGTTATAACTTGTCCTTGCCTCACTCTCTCCCACTCTCTCCCTGGAGTGATGACAACCCTGAAGCAGTGACAGCCCATGTTCCCAGTCTGGAACTTTGATTCTAGATTCTGGAGTGAGAAGATCAGATCTTATTTACAAATTATTGGGTATCTGTCTTCTAAGGTGTCTGGAGCTACCTAAAGGATTGATTCAAGTTCTCACCTCTGATTTGCCTAGATAAGAACTAGGCCAGAAAAGTAGTCTGCATAGCTAGAAAATACTGCAAGGTGAACTAATAACCTGCAGATGACTGGGGAAAAAGATTATGGTTGAGACATACAGTCTCACCCAAAGGCATGGGTGGAAAAGCTGGGGGAGATTCCTTGGGAAATTAGGACACACAAAAGCACCAGTGTATATGGGGGTGTTTAGAAAGCCATGCCCACCAAACAAAAGAACCCCAAAATACACACACACACACACACACACACACACACACCTACAGAATGGGAGAAAATGTTTGCAATTTATATACCTGATAAAAGATTAATTACAAAATATGTATAGAACATCTACAACTCAACCATAGAAAGAGAAACAACCCAATTTTAAAATGGGCAAAATACTTGAATAGACATTTCTCTCAAGAAGATATATAATAGCCAATAAGCATAATGCTGAATATCATTGGTTTTTAGGAAAATGCAAATCAAAACCCCAATGAGATACCAATTCACACTTTCACACTTTTAGAGTGGTTATAATAATAAAAATAAACCCAGAAAATAGTAAGTGTTGGCTGGTATGTGAAGGAATTGAAACCCTTGTATATTGATGATAGGGATGTAAATGGCACATCCACTGTGGAAAATAGTTTGATGTTTTCTCAAAAAGGTAAGTGTAGCATTATCATACAATTGAACAATTACTCAGATGTGTATATACCCACAAAATTTAAAACACAAACTCAAGCAGATACTTGTATGCCAATGTTCATTGCAGCATTATTTACAATAGCCAAAATGTGGATACAAATGTCCATCTACCCATCAACAAATGAATGAGTAAACAAAATATGGTATATTTATGCAATGGAATATTATTCAGCCATAAAAAAATAGTTTTGATGCATGCTACAACATAAGTGAGCATTGAAAACATTATGCTAAGTAAAATAAGACCGACACAAAAAGGTAAACACTGTATAATTCTACCTATAGGAAATATCGAGAATAGGCAAAATTCATAGAGACAGAAGTTAGATTAAAAGTTTCTGGAGGCTGGGGAAAA
>NW_007730125.1:63165-64129 GCF_000696425.1 Galeopterus variegatus | reverse complement strand
AGTTTTGATGCATGCTACAACGTAAGTGAGCATTGAAAACATTATGCTAAGTAAAATAAGACCGACACAAAAAGGTAAACACTGTATAATTCTACCTATAGGAAATATCTAGAATAGGCAAAATTCATAGAGACAGAAGTTAGATTAAAAGTTTCTGGAGGCTGGGGAAAAGAGGAAGCTGGCAATTATTCTTTAATATTTACAAGAATTTCTGTTTGGGGTCATAAAAATTTTTCAAAAATAATTTTAATGTTATATAATTGTGTCAGTGTATTTAATGCTACTGAACTGCACATTTAAGAAGGATTAAAAGGGTAGATTTTGTTATGTATATTTTACCACAATAAAAATTTTAAAAAGTGCTTCAAATATCTGCATTTGGGATCTCCTTGAATCTCTGTTGAATGGCAAGCTGTGAATGTATATGTTTAAACTCCATAAGGAAAATTAAAAATAAAATAGAAAGGAAAAAAAAAAATCCAGCTTCAGAATGAGAAGTCCTATTTGAACATATAGGGCATTCAGTAGCTCCTCTAGAGGTTTTATACATTAGTTGGAAGTCTATATGATTATCAAAGCTTAAAGACTATCCTGGGAGAGATCAAGCAAATTAAAGTAAACTAACTGCTTACTAGAACAAAACCCAACACTCTGTAGGAGAAAAGAACAAAATTCTGTAAATTGAAAATATAACATTTATGATTTCCAGCAGCCAGTCGCAAGAAACATGCTAAGTACCAGACGATAGAATAGAGAGATACTGAGAACTGATAGCGAACAATGAAGTATCAGACAATGGCTTTAAAACAATATTATAAATATATAAAAGAATTTAAAGGGATATAAGATAATGGTGAGTAGAAAGACTGAAGCTTTATAAAAAAAAAATGAAACTTGTAACACCAAAAATATAATGTCATGCAATAAAAATACTTCAAACTAAAGTGCAGAAAGAAAAAAAAAA
>NW_007730125.1:59256-62186 GCF_000696425.1 Galeopterus variegatus | reverse complement strand
GAAAGAGGAAACATTGTATGTAGAAAAACAAAGATAAGAGTGACACAGAGGTTTTTTTTTTTCACAAACTATGCTCACCAGAGAAATAGAATGATGTAATACTGAGGGAAAAAAACAAACAAATCAAAACTATCCACCTGTAGTTCTGTAATACTGAGGAAAAAAAACAAACAAATCAAAACTATCCACCTGTAGTTCTATGTCAGGAAAAATATTGTTCAAAAATGAAAGTAAAGCCTTTTTAAGACAAAAGCTGAGAAAATTAATCAGTAGAAGACCCGCAATAAAAGAAATATTAAAGAAAGTGCTACAAACAGGAGAAAAATTATGCCAGATGAAAAAAGCGGAATAAAATAAATGAAGAACTTCAGAAATGGTAAATATGTAACTGTAGTGGATTGAGTTATGTCCCCCCAGAACTCATTGGAAATTGAACTATGTTCCCCAAATTGTATGTATTAGAAACTTAGCCCTCACTGTGACTGTTAAGAGGGTGGGAAATCCTATTATGGTAATTGAAAGGTGGAGCCTTGAAGAGGTGATTGGATTGTAGGATTGTGCAGTAGTGAATGGATTAATAATGGTGGTCAGGGGCGTGGTTCTGAGGTTTTTAAAAGAGGAGCATATGAGAGTCTGTCTCTCTCTCTCTCTGCTTCCACCGTCTTGCAACATGAGACCCCTGGGTCACTGTAGCCTCCACCAGATGGACTTTGGACTTCCCAGCCACAGAAACTGTAAGGAAATAAACTTCATTTTCTTTATAAATCACCCAGTTCCACATATTTTGTTATAAGCAATGCAAATGGACTAATACAGTAAGTAACTTTGAAATAATTTCTCACTTTTTAAATTTTCTTTTAAAGACAATTGACTATTTAGAGAAAATATATTAACCAAGTATTCTGAGATTTATTACATATGTGGAAATATATAATATATGTTAATAAATCACAGAATATGTGAGGTGGGAAATGAAAGTATATTGTTGCAAAATCTTACTTTATATGTGGAGCAATGTAATTTTTTTTGAATTTAGGTCATAATATATTAATTATATCAAATGTAAACACTGGAGCAACAACTGAAAACATAAAGATTTATTTTTTAAGCCACTAGAAGACATAAAATTGAATCATAAAAGTGATCAATTAATCTCTTAAAAAGCAGGAAAAGGAAGAAATGGGGAAAAAAGAGGAGACGGAATACATGGAAAACAAATAGCAAGGAACAAAATAAAAATCTAACGATATGCTATCTGTAAGAAACACATTTTAAATATAAAACCCAAGTACATAAAAGTCAAATAATGAAATTACACATACCCTGAAAAAAACTATTATAAAAGTACAGGAATAACTATATTAATATCAAGAACAGCAGGTTAAAGAATAAGGAATATTAGCAGTGATGAAAGGAGAATATCATAAAAATAAAAATTTTAATTCACCTAGAAGGGACACAAAGAAATCTTTCTTGGGGGTTATTGAAACGATCCTTATGATAGCTACTGTGGTAGTTATATGTACACTAGGCAAAATTTGTTACAGTGTATGTTTAAAATGTTGTGTTTTATTATAGGTAACTTATTCCTCAATAGAGTTANAAGAAATCTTTCTTGGGGGTTATTGAAACGATCCTTATGATAGCTACTGTGGTAGTTATATGGCTATGTACACTAGGCAAAATTTATTACAGTGTATGTTTAAAATGTTGTGTTTTATTATAGGTAACTTATTCCTCAATAGAGTTAATTTTTAAAAGTAGTCTCAAAAATATGTTTTTATAATTTTTCTCAGGTGAGAAGGCATTTTACAATAATAAGCTAGTAACTACTACCTAGATTTTACAGTGAGGAAACATATATCACTCTTTTCTTCAAGATTAAAATAATTTATACATTTATGAATGGGTGTACAATATTTATAAATTCAAATAAAAAAAACTGAGACCCTCTCAAAATGCCAGGTTTCTTGGAGACCAATAACTCCTTATTTTTTTTAAAAAAAGCAAGCAACAAACCAAGCCAGAGAGAGGGAGGGGGAAAGGAGAGATAGGGATGGAGGAAAGAGGGAAGAAGGGAGCAAGGGAGAATTGATCTGCAAATATTAAATAATTAAAAGCATGAAACTGGCTTCTCCCAAAATAACCTTGATATGTAGTATGTATTTTTTATGATGTAGAACCTGTATTATTTCACATTTACATCCTCAGTGATTGTCTTAATAAGTATCCTCATAGGTACCAGTGGAGGAAATAGAGTATCTTAAATGGCAGAACCTTGGAAACTTAAGACTGACCAAACAATTCGTTTTTTATCTTGTTCCATAAAATTATTTGAGGCAACTAAAATAATATCTTAGCAGGGATGGAGAGAGTGCAATACTTTCTCTACTCAGTTCCCAGTGCCTTAGTTGTAAACTTCTGGAGTCATGTGTCATGGCTTTTAATAAAGAATGTGAAACTAATAAAACTGAAGAAAAAAATGGTCTTTATTTTCACGGAACTTGTCTTCAAATACCAGTGTACTATAAGATGGATGTCTTCTTACTGATCCAGGCCATCAAAAGTAGCTTGTCTTTTGATTTATCTTTGCCATTCTTTATCTCTCTCTTAATTGTTTCTGTTAAAATCTCGGATATGCTTGCTACACCTGAAATTATTAGTCAATTGTGGGTGAAAGGTATGTCATCTCCTGATTGAGTATAAACTGCATGAGGATTTAGGCATATTTATATCACCAGCACCTGAAACAATGTTTACAACGCAGCCAGAACTCAAGAAATATATATATATATTTTGTCTTTTTTCGTGTCGGGCGGGCAATGGATCACAACCCTCAGTGTTGCGCCCGTACCGGACCGGGACCGGCAATGGGATCGCAACTCTCGGCGTTGCTCCCGTGCCTCGCTCAGCCAGTGAGCGGGAACCGG
>NW_007730125.1:14198-58967 GCF_000696425.1 Galeopterus variegatus | reverse complement strand
CCGCACTCCCAAGCGGGGCACTGTAGCAGTGCACCACCGGGCCGGCCCCTCAAGAAATATTTTTAAATGAATGCCAAAGAAAAAATGTTATTATCCCCATCATCATAGATACTGAGACTTTGCTTACCACAAACCTATTCACTAGCTCACATTTATTACCTTCTCTCTTTGTTCTATTTCTGTCCTACCTGTTCCAGCTTTTTAGACACTTCCCATCTGATTTTTGTCATTAACTGCTTTTCACTCCTGAACATGCTAGATGTTTCCAATAACTACCTTTTACGCACACATGTGACTATGACATTACTATGATCAAAATCATACCAATAAAATAAAATATCCAAAGCCCTCACACTTCGGCTCAATCCTAGGTTTCTAAACATGCTAATTTCTTTCTCACTGTTTTGTTTTTGTTTTTGACAGTGTTTTTATTGAAACAATTGATTATAGATATTTCTGAGGTACAGATTTGAATATCAACAGCTGTGTACAATGTGTGGTGATCAAATCAGGATAATTAGTTTACTCATGTTTACAAAGCATAATCAGTCTTTGTGACCCTTAACCAATTTTCTCCCTAACTCCCTTTTCCACCTCTAATAACCACAGTTCTCTTTTTTTGAAAGTTCATCTTATTATTGTGATTGTTGTTTCTTTCTTATTTATCTATTTATTTAGCTCCCACTTATGAGTGAGGACATGGATGTTTCTCTTTCTGTGTCTGGCTAATTTCACTTAACATAATTTTCCTTAGTGCATCTGTGGTGCTGCTAATGGCAGAATTTCATTCATGTTTATGGCTGTAGAATTCCACATTTTCCTTATCCAGTCATCTGCTAATGGACATTTAGATTGGTTCCAACTTGTGGCTACTGTAAATAGAGCCACAATAAACATGGGAGTGCAGATATCCCTTTGACATGATGATTTCCATTCTTTTGGATATATACCCAGCAGTGGGATTGCCAGATCTCATGGTAGGTAGTTCTATCTGCATTTGCTTGAGGAACCTCCATACTGTTTTCCATAATGGCTGCACTAATTTATAGTCCCACCAACAGTGGAGGAGAGTTCCCTTTTCCTCTCACCCTCTGCCTTTTTGATAATAGCCAGTCTAACTGGCATGAGATGATATGTCAGTTGATTTTGATTTCCCTGTTACTTAGTGATGTTGAACATTTTTTTCATTTGTCTGCTTTCCTTTGAGAAATATCTTCCTTTGAGAAATGCCAATTCAGCTCCTTCATTCATTTTTTTAATTGGGTTACTTGTTTTCTTACTGTTGTTTAAGTTCTTTGTATATTCTGGATATTATTCCATTGTCAGATGCATGGTTTGCAGAAGCTTTTTAGTTTGATATAATCCCATTTGTTTATTTTTTCTTTTGTTGCCTGTGCTTTTGTGGTCTTATTCTTAACATCTTTGCCGAGTCCTACCTCCTGAAGTGTTTCCCCTAGGTTTTTTCTTTGTTTTTTTTTTTTTTGGTAGTTTCATAGTTTTAGGTCTGATATTTAAGTCTTTAATCCATTTTTACTTGATTTGGGTATATGGCAAGAGGTACAGGTCTAGTTTTATTCTTCTACATATGGATGTCCAGTTTTCCCAGCACCATTTATTGAAGAGGCTGTCTTTTTGCCCAAAGTATGTTCTTGCTGCCTTTGCTAAAGTTCAGTTGGCTGTAAGTATGTGGGTTGATTTCTGTGTTCTCTATTCTGTTCCATTGGTCCATGTGTCTGTTTTTAGGCCAGTACCTTGCTGTTTCGGTTACTATACCTTTGTGTACAATTTGGAGCCAGGTAGTGTTATGCCTCTGGCTTTATTTACTTGTTGTGTTTTTTGTTTTGTTTTGTTTTCATTTGTTTGTTTTCTTTCTGCTCAGGATAGCTTTTGCTATTCAGAGTCTTTTTTCTTAAGCAATAAGAATAACAGGTTCAGTCCTATAAGTGCTTCCTATACCAGTAACTATGCTAAGGATTTTCAAATCTCTTATCTCATAAAACTTTCATAGCACTCCTGCAATTTAGGTACCATTGTTACATTCATTACTGTGTTCACAGTATATGACTTTTGTCAAAGACCTCAGAAGTGTCAGAGCCAGGATTCTAATTATCATATCTTTGATCTTGTTTTTCCTGCCATTGTTTCCCTGCTCATAGAATTCCTTGTATACCCTGCTCTTCAGGTATTTACATCCAATCTATCAGCTTCAAGCCCCAATTCAAATGCCACTTCCAACTTGATGCACGGAGTTGTAATTCAGTTCTTGTTCTATGTTTTCATAGCTCTTTATACTTCTTATATAGAAACCTTTCTGTTCTTTGCTGTGCTATTGTCAGGCATACAAAGGGTACTTCAAAAAGTTAATAGAAAGATTCGTATTATCTCTTAATTCCATTTTTCCACAAACTTTTTCAAGTGCTCTTGTATTCAGGTCTTCTTTCATAATGCCAAGCATATTTATATCCCCATTAATGTCTGGCTTCCAAATACATTCACTAAAAATCCCTGAAATAATTATCTTAAGAATCTGAACAAGGAATCTAAAAGAAAGAAGAATTCAAACATTTCAGTGATGTTTTCTCAGTTTCTTTTGTTTAAAAAGAATTCAAAAATGCCTATAATGAAATGTCAGAACTTAAGGAGAAGAGCAAGAGGGAATTGTCCAACCCTACTTCTAATAGCTTTAGCTAAAATCCCAGGGAGGCAAAAAGGCAATTTGCAAGTTAAATCACTAATAAACCCAAACCTAATTTTGTAATTACTTTTTCAGAGCTGATAAGCTGAGGGTTCACACTGGGGCATTGACTATTTCCTGGGAGGCCTCAGAAAATACCCCAGCTCCTGTCACTCTGTTCTACAGCTTATCTCTTCCTGCTGAAATAAGCTACAATTAGAAAAGGAGATACATGGAAGGAAGGAAGGAAGGAAGGAAGGAAGGAAGGAAGGAAGGAAGGAAGGAAGGAAGGAAGGAAGGAAGGAAGGAAAGAAGGAAGGAAGGAAGGGAAAAAGAGGGGGGTGAATAAAAGAGGGAGGAACATGTGGAATATAAAAAGCAACATAAAAGAAGGGTGGAAAGAATTAATTTATATATTTCAAAATATTTACTCTCTCTCTCTTTTTTTTAATAAAAGTGTTAAGTTGAAGTAGATCACACAGTGTCTTAGTCAAATTGAGCTTCTATAACAGAATGCCATAGACTGGATGTCTTAAAAACAGCAGAAATTTATTTCTCACAGTTCTGGAATCTGGGAAGTCTAAGATCAAGGCCCTGTCGTATTTGCTGTAAAAGTGTTAAGTTGAAGTAGATCACACAGTGTCTTAGTCAAATTGAGCTTCTATAACAGAATGCCATAGACTGGATGTCTTAAAAACAGCAGATATTTATTTCTCACAGTTCTGGAATCTGGGAAGTCTAAGATCAAGGCCCTGTCGTATTTGCTGTCTGGTGAGGGTCTGCTTCCAGATTCATAGATACTATGAATTAACGTGACAGAGGGCAAGGAGCCCTCTGGGGTCTCTTTTATAAAGTCACTAATCCCATTTATGAGGACTCCACCTTCATGAGCTAATCAACTCCCAAAGGTCTCACTACATAATACCATCACATTGGGGGTTAGAATCTAACATGAATTTTAGGGGAAATAAGCACTTAGCTTATAGCAGAAGCATGTTACAAAGTTGTAATAGTTGTCAAAATACATAAAACCTACTCTTTCTACATGTTTGAAGTAGTCTAGATAAATATTTCCCAAAATATGTGTGTGGAACACTAATCCCAAGTGATAAGCATTGAAAAAAAGCTATTTCTGAGGCCAATTCAGAAATGTGGCATTTTATATTATTCATGTGCATTTTGATGAAAAACCTTAAATATTTCAATAATTATTTCATAAAGCCATTGTTTAATTTTGGTTGACTATGAGTTTCTCAAACTTATTTGAAAAAGTTAACCATCCCTTTACACTTTTTTATAGTTTAAAAGCATCTACTGTAAAATACTCTCAGTTAAACTATCACAGATCACTGCAGCATTACCCATGGAGAAATGTGTATCCTGGAATATTTTAGTTGAGTTTTATTAATTCTTGGGAAAAAGTCACCATGAGCAGTAGGAATGTTAGAGGACACCACAAATAAAATTGTTCTAGAACCCTCTCCTTGATTTTGTCCATATATAGGATTGTACTACCAAACCAAACCAAACAAACAAACAAAAAAAAACAAAACAAAAAAACCACCACAAGAGCTTTCCTTTCAGGGTTCAGATGGAATATTTGGCTTTATGTTACACTTGTAAAAACTACTCTGGAGAAAAAGAATTATCTAATGATTTTTAAATGCCACTTACCCCACACTACTTACGAAAAAGTTCTTAGAATTGAGTTAAAGATTGTGGTTAACTAGCTCATTCTTATGTGTGATCAGTGAATACAAGGGTTGGCTGTTGCTTGAGAATTATTTTTAATGACTATTTCCCCATAAAAGAAAAGACAGGCATAAAAGGGGGAATGGTCAGAGAGAAAGAAGAAATTTGGAAAATCTTTTTTGTTTATTTTAGGGTCAGTCTTCCGTGACTTTCAAGGCTAAGAATCTGAAAGTATAATCCAAAATGTGCATTTTTGGAATGTCAGCCATTTATTTGAGGTAGTTTCTATTGCAATAAAGTGCAATAAACTATATTTTTCTAGTTTATTAAAACATTATCAGTATTAGGTGTTGGGCTTTATTAGCATTAAATTTTTTGTTAGATTTGATATATTGAATAACCCTGCATTCCTCAGATAAATCTACTTAATCATGGAATATATGCTGCAGTTAATCTGTGGAATTCAAACTGGTGGCGTTTCATTAGGTATTTTTACATCTATATACAGAAGTAAGACTGGTTGTGAGTTTCTAACCCTGCTACACATTAAGTACATGCGAGATTTTGCATAGTATGCACAGAACATTTTTCCTTCATTTAAGATTCAAAAAAGTTCCTCAATTTGGATAATTCACTGATTAAAAACATCTGAATCCGCTTCATTTCATGAAATAATATTGTTATTATTAATTAATTAATTATTATGATTAATTAATCCCTCATTTGGATATTGATAAATTCTGTTATACTGGGTCTTCCCAAGTTAATTTTGTTTGCTTATATTTTTTAATAAGCTACCCATTTCACTGAGATTTTCAAAATAAGCAGAGTTGTACAGTATCCAATTATAATTTACCTCTTCTATATTTTCTATGTTCTTATTAATTTATTTTTATCTTTTCTTGTTTTGATTAGACATCCCAAATTTGCATGTATATTTATTACTATTTTAAAAAGAGCCACCTCTAAGATTTATTAAGTCTAGCTTCTTTTACTCATTTCCAGTTCATCACTATTGATTTTAACCTTTATTATGACCTTCCCTAAGGCTTATTTGTACACCTTCAGTGATTTCTGAAATTAAATACAAGGCTTTTTTTATTTTTTTCACTCATAAAATAATACATACAATTAATTTTGTGTACCTTCAGTTAAATAAATCTTAACTATACAGTGTAGATTTTCATATATACAATTTTCATTTTATTAGTTCATAAAAAATTGGTAACTTGAGTGTGCATTTCTGCTTTGACTCAAGAATTAATTACATAAGGTATTTTTTAACTTAAAAAGTACTTTGTTTTGCTTATTAAAACTTGCATATGTTATTAACAGAAATAGATCTTTTGGGATTAGCTCTTGTAGTCACATATAAATTTGTCACTTGTACTTCTTTTTCCATATATATGTCTATGTATATGCATATAATAATGAAATATTATATTTCATTATATTTCTGTGCTTGCTTATTTTTTATTTCCCTAGATATTTGGTACTTGTACTTTATAATAGATTGTGTCTTACTTAGTAGTTTTTGACTAACTACTTTGAACAAAGTCTTCTTTTATTATTTCTGTAAAAAACAAAAAGTATATGGTGGTTTGTTCACAGTAAAAAATGAGAAATATACATTTATCTTTTCCAAAATCTTACATCACAGTTTTTTTCTATAATCTATAATTTAAGAATTAAATTTTGATAAATATATATTGCCTTGAACAATTTTTCTTTTGAAAAAACATATCTATAATATTTATGTGTAATATTTATATGTTGATAATCATATGTGCATGTATATATACGTCTGTGTATGTGTATGCATGCATGTTTTTCTAATACTATTACTTTCAAGGTATCGGTCTGCTTTAATTTTTTAATTACTATTGAGTATTTTATAATAGAAATTTGTTTAATATGATTAACTATAAAGTAATGAATATAATGTTATATATTTATGTTACATTTTAATATATGGTTAGATTCTGTTTATTACATGTGTAATTATAATGTTAATAAGTATTTTAATAGTTATTTTTTGGATAACACCTGTTTTTTTATCTCAAAATCACAGATAATTTTTCATCTTCATATATCTTGTTAATTGAATTGCTAAAAGTATGTTTTATATATGAAATGGATATAGCATATTTAATTTAGTCAAGACCCATTAGTGGGTATAAAGTGTTTTAATGAACAACTTTAAAAAATTCTAGAATGGATATTCTTGTATTGTATTCTTGTATATCCATTATACAAGAGCTGCAAATTATTTGTGATGACAGAGTAGAACTAATAGGTTGCATGATGTGTACATTTTTAGTTTGTATACAGCTGCCAAATGAAACTTTGATGTAGCTTTGCCTTTTTATACTCTCTCATTTGCGTTGTGTCAGAATACCCATATTCTCACATCCTGGGTGATTCAATAATATTACTCTTTAAAATAAACGTTTTTATTCTAATGTAAATATTAAAAAGAGCATGATCATAAATTAGTTAGTAATTAAGAAGAACTTTTAAAAAACCTATTTATTTGGTATTTTATACTCTCTCCAGTGAAGTCCTCCATGAACTTTCTCAGACAGAACACTCCTGTGTATCCAGCAACCTCATCAACAAAGGGACCATTACCAGCACTCCAGAACCCCCTCATGCTCCCAGTTCACTAACCATTCTCAGTAAGAGTAACCACTACCCCAATTTCTAAAAGCATAAATTAGTATAACCTATTTGTTAGGACTTTACATAAATGGAATTATAGAGAATGAGGGTACTTCAAAAATGTCATAGAAAGATTTGTGCTATCTTCTAATTCTATTTTCCACAAACTTTTAGAAATACCTTTGTATTACCTCCTCTATTTTGCTTCTTTCATTCAACCTTATGTTTTTGAAATAATGCAGACTGTTCTATGATGGTGTGTGCTATCTTCTAATTCTATTTTCCACAAACTTTTAGAAATACCTTTGTATTACCTCCTCGATTTTGCTTCTTTCATTCAACCTTATGTTTTTGAAATAATGCAGACTGTTCTATGATGGTGTAGTCTATTCATGCTCATTACTATATAGTATTCCATTGTGTGACTATACCACACCATGGCATGGTATTCCATAGGCCATAGAATGGTCTACCTATTCTATGTGGGTTGATGTTTGAGTAGTTTCCAGTTCAAGGCTGTTATGAATAGTTATGCACAAACGATTCTAGCAGATATCTTTTGGTGAATATATGTAGATATTTTTATTGAAAATAAGACTGCAAGTAGAGTTGCTGTGTAGTAAGGTATACTTAGTTATAGCAGACACTTTCAAACCTTTTCCAAAGGGGTTTTAGAAATTTAGCATCCAACCAATTTCTTCACATTTTTGTCAACACTTGGTATTTTCTGTCTTTTTTTAATTTGAGGCATTATTCTGAATGTGTAATAATTTTTAATTTGTATTTCAATGATGACTAGTAAAGTTGGCCACCTTTTATGACTATTTAGATAACTTCAGACCAATTTTGCTTTATTAAAAAATATTACTGATTTGTAGTTTTTATTAAGAAATATTTGTATAGTAAATACCTCCTGATGCCCCTATGATTTTGTTATAATTTTACATGTTCTCTTTCTCTCTAGATGGCTGGTAATGATTCACTTTTTAATTTGCATTTTTTTTTTAGTTACTACCTATGGGATACATATTTATGTTTATTGATGATTTTGTTTTCATTCCAGCTAACTGTCTTGCAACATTTGTATAATTTTCTTTAGTCATTTTTCTCTTTCTTATTTATTTTTAGTAATTTAAAAATTGGGCCTAGATATTAGATTTATATTTTAGTTGCAAGCATTTCCCAGTTGGTGTGTGTCATCTAACTTAAATTTTCATATAGCAAACGAATAAATTCCTAACTTTACAGTGTTTATTGTTTGAATGTTGTTTAAGATGGCCTTAAAATCTATCAATAAGACAAACATTTTCTTATGTACTTTTTACAAATGATGTTACTCTTCTGTTCATTTACTTTTTGATGTCTGAGATCATCTAGAATTTGCTGTTATGAATGTATGAATGATTTTTTTTTCTATAACTATGATTATATATTTTTCTCACTTATTTAAATGCAGTGATATAAATTAACTGATTTTATAATGTTAGGTCAACCTTGCACTCCTGAAATAAATCCCATGGTCAATTATTTTTATATTTTGTTGAATTTCACTTGTTAATTTTTGTTTTGTTTTGTTATGTTTTGGTAATAAGATTAAATTACTTGAGCAATGTTCTTGGTTTCTTTCTAAGATCTCTATAAGAAGATTTATAAGACTAAAATTATTTATTTACGAACATTTATGATAGAAATTATAGTTAAATTCATCTGGGTGGAAGAGCAGTATTTTGTTAGTGGTGTTGATGTTTAAGATTTTTGACTATTAATTAAATTCCTCTATAGAATGATTTAAATTTATATTTCACATAAACTCAAATTTGGGAATTTTTTATATATTCTCTATGAATTTGTCTATTTTGTCTAATTTATTACCATAGTATTGTTTTTTATTTCTCCTTTTTATCTTTTTAAGGCTATACATTTTATGCCCCCTCTCATTAATGATAGCATTTTCTATTACTGCAAAACAAATTACTCAAAATTTTGATATCTTAAGAAAGCATACACATTTATTATTTCACAGTTTCTGTGCATCATGAATCCTGGAACACCTTAGCTAAGTCCTCCACTTAAGGAATCTCACAGGCAACAGACAAAGTATCAACTGGAATGTAGTAACCTCAAGACTGAGCTGGGTAAGGATCCAATTCCAAGCTGAAATGGTTGTTGACAGAATATGGTTTCTCCCTGGTTCTTGACCTGAGGCCATTCATAAGTCACTGCCATCTGTCTGAGTTGCTTCAACATGGTAGATTGCTTTCTCAATATATGCAAATTAGAAGGTAATAGAGAGAGTCTGCTAGCAAGATGGAAGTCATAGTCTTTTGTAACCTAATCACAGAGGTGTTACCTCATTAACTTTTCTATATTCTATTGCTTAGAAGCAAATCATTATGTCCATTCCACACTCCAGAGGAAGGAATATTACACAAAAAAGTGAATACCAGGAGGCAGGAATCATTGGAAGCCATTTTAGAAGTTCACCACCATAGTCCACCTTATGGCCTCCCATGATTCACATCTTTCCCACTTACACAATACAGCCACCTTCTCACACATCTTCAAGAGTGTCATCTCATTATAGCATCATCTTAAAGTCTAGAGGTCCATCCTCTAAATTTTATCCAGTTGTAGCTGAGGTTCCTTGGCTATAGTTCCTTGAATACAGCTCCCTGAGTACAGGATACAATATAAAATAATCAAATAGAGTCCTGGATACTAGCAATATATATATATTGCTAGTATCTCTCTCTCTCTCTCTCTCTATATATATATATAGAGAGAGAGAGAGAGAGAGAGAAATTAAAATTTAAAAAATCAGTATCATTTAAGATTATATCAAAAATGTAAAATATGTAGAGATAAATTTGACAGAACATATGAAAATGCTTATAATAATTTTATGTTTCAACTTGGAGGACGTTTTGGTATGAGATTAACATTAAATGGGTGAACTTCGAGTGAGCAGACTGTCACAGATAATGTGAATAGACCAAATCCAATCAGTTGGAGGCTTAAATAGAACCAAAAAACTGGCCTCTCAAGTGTAGGAGCAGAAGGAATTTTTCCTTCTGCTTTGGAGGTTCGAGTCGAGTCTGCTGAACCTTCAAAGATTAACAGGACAAAAAGGTAAATTTATTACATGCACAAGGAATCATAGGAGAATGATTATGCAATAACCTGATGAGGTTCAGAAGCTTTTATACCCTTCTTCATAGGGAAGAGGGAGATGGAAAAAGGTAGGCAATGCTGAGGGGTAGCAAAAGAGTTTTAGGAAAATTGAATGGGCCAAAAGAACAGACTATCGTTTGTAAGTGATTTCCTTTAAATATTGAATAGACCAATGAACAGATTGTAGCTTGTGGCAAACTCTATCTAGGTGTGGTAACATTCCTCAGTTTTCCTTTCTGCAATATGAGTTTGATCTTCCCTGGTTAATGAAATTTCAGGGAGGGGATTAAAGGCAATTGTGTTCTTTTTGGAGGAGCTTTATTTATTTATTTGTTTGTTTGTTTATTATTTATTTATTTATAAGTGTGAACATTTTTTAAACATTTATTTTATTTTTCGTAGTCTTTATTTTTATTTTTTTTTATTTTTATTTATCAATATACAATATTTCATGACCCTTTACCAATTAATTCCTCCTTTTCTCCCCTCCCTTTGGAGGAGCTTTAGATAAGGGAACCTAAGGAGGGGGTTCCACCCTGTGCTTGGTGAGGAGAAACAAGAGAAGGTCAGGAAATTTTTCGTTCTGAGGCTGCTTTTAAGGCCTTTTAATTTCCTTTAGTTCAATGTGCTCAGCATGCCATAGCACCATACTGTGGGGAATCATTTTCCGAGGTCCAACACTAGCAAGAGGAAATTCTCTAGAAAACTGTCTTTGGAGTTCATCTGCACCACTGGCTCTCCTCAGCTGCCAGGCTGCTGGTTTTCAGACTGATCATGTGTTACTGGCTCTCTTGGGTCTCAAGCCTGTTTGGCCTACACTATAGATCTGAAGTTTCCAGCCTCCATAATCGCATCAGCCAGTCCTTTATAAGTTTTTTTGTCTCTCTCTCTCTCCCCACAAACCCTATTGGTTCTCTTTCTTTGGAAAACCCTAATACAGAGCTCTTCACTAATATATATATTTCTGAAAGCAATTAAGGAGATTTAAATAAATGAAAAGTTATACTATTACCATAGACCAGAAGTCTCAAAATTATTAAGATAATTCTTCCCAAATTGGTTTATGTCTCTAATACAATCTTAAACAATATTCTAATTGGGTTTTTTTTCTGTAGAAATTGATAAACTAATCCTGAAATTTATATGAAAAGGCAAAAGAAGCAGAATAGTCAAAAAACTTTATAAAGGAAAACAAAGTTGGGGGACCTATACAACTTGATCCCAAGACACCTAATGATACAGTAATCAAAATAGTATGGCATTGATAATAACATATTCCCATAGGTCAATGAAACAGAATAA
Source organism: Galeopterus variegatus (assembly GCF_000696425.1). Lineage (NCBI taxonomy): Eukaryota > Metazoa > Chordata > Mammalia > Dermoptera > Cynocephalidae > Galeopterus > Galeopterus variegatus. The sequence continues at coordinate 47,467 of NW_007730125.1, read as the reverse complement.
AAAATCCACAAATAGACCTACACATATATGGTCAATTACTTTTCAGCAAAAATGCAAAATTAATCTCATGAAGAAAGAATGATCTTCTTATTATATTGTGCTGGGAACATGGGCATATGCTACAAAATTAACGTTGATTCATATATTGCACTATGTATCAAAATTTACTCAAAATAGACCCAAATGTAAAACTCCAAATTCTAGAATTCCGGAGTAAAACATAGAAAATCTTTGTGACCTTGAATTAAGTAATGATAGGACAGATATAACACATGATTCTATAAAAGAAAAGAAAATTGATAAATTGGACTTCATCAAAATTAAGAATTTCTGTTCTTCTAAAGGTACTGCTAAAAGAAAGCCAAACCATACACTGGGAAATGCCAATTGCATAATATATGTCTATTAAAAGGCTTATATCCCAATGTTAAATAGGTTTGAACAATAACAATAAGAAAAATTTGTAGTAGGCAAAATTCCAAGATGGCTTTCAAGTTTCCCAGCCTGTCAAGTATATACTCTGTATAGTCCCTTGCCCTTGCATGTGGGCAATACCTAAGACAATGATGGAATATTCAATTCCTTAATTAGGTTATTTTTATAAAGTAAGATTGCAGGAATTTTGCAGATGCAATGCAATTTAGTTCCCTAATAGCTGACTTTAAGTTAATGCAAGGGAGATTATCCTGAGTATGCCTGATTTAATCAGGTGCTCTTTAAAGCAGGTCTAAGGGTCAGGTATAGAAGTATCAATAGAGACATTCTCCTGTTACTCCTGAAAAAGTAAATTGTCATGTTATGGAGACAGCCACATTGGAGGTAAAAGTAGGCAGCCTCTAGGAGCTGAGTGTTTTAATCCTATAGCTGCAAGAAACTAAATTCCTCTAAACTAGTGAATTTGAAAAAGGACTCTAACCCTTAGATGAAAATTTCCGATGATTTGATTTCAGCCTACTAAGTCCCTGTACAGCCAGAGGAGAAGGTTAGGATCCAACTAACATGTGCCATTTGGGCTTCTGATCCATGGAGACAATAAGATGATAAAAGTATGTTGTTTTAAACTGCTAAATTTGTGGCAATATTTTACTAAGTAATAGAAAAATTGGTTCTCCAGAGAAACAGAACCAATATGATATATATTAGATAATATAGAAAGAGATTTACTATGAGGGATTGACTCACACAATTGGGGAAGCTGCTAAGTCCCATGATCTTCTGACTGCAAGGGATGGGGTCCAGGAAAGCTGGTGGTGTAGTTTCAGTTTGTCCAAAGACCTGTGAAAAAGAAATGGGGCTTCGGGGGGTGAGAGAAAAGGAAAACCAATTGTGTAATTCCCAGATTCCTGGTCCAAGTTCAAAGGCCTAAGAACCAGGAACACAGATGTCTGAGGGTAGGAAAAGATGGATGAACCAGCTCAAGTACAGGGAGCAAATCTACCCTCTTCCACCTTTTTGTTCCATTTAGGCTCTCAATAGATTGAATAATGAACAACCGCATTGATGAGGGCAATCTTTATACTCATCTACCAATTCAAATACTAATCTCTTCCAGAAACACTCTCACAGACACAGCCAGGAATAGTGTTTACCAGCTACCTGGGCATTTCTTAGCCCAGTCAAGTTGACACATAAAATTAATCATCACGAAAAACTATTATAATTTTAAAAATAGAAGAGTTGAACAGACATATCTCTAAAGATATATAGATGACAATTAAGCACATGAAAAGATAGTCAATAGCATTAATCATTATGCAAATTGGTGCAAATTGCAATTTGATACCATAATGAGATAACACTACATGCCTGTTTGGATGCTTAAAATTCAAAAGCCTGCATTATAACACGTGTTGCTGAGGACCTAGAATAACTCAACAATTGCTGATGGAAAAATAAAACAATTTCTGGTGGCCAACAGCTAGGCAGTATTTTAAAAGGATAAGTATATACTGAATGCATGCCACAACCATTCCCCTCTTATATATTTTACCCAAAGAAAATGACTGCATTTGTCCACACAAAAATTTGTAAATAAATATTTATAGCTGCTTTATTTATACTTACCCAAAACTGGAAATAAACAAAATATTCAAAAACAGGTGAGTGAACTAATAAATTGTGCTATATTCATAGAATAAAATATAACTCAGTAATAAAAAGGAATAAACTATTGATGCATGCAATAATCTGGAAGAATATAAAATTAATTATAACACATGATTCTATAAAAGAAAAGAAAATTGATAAATTGGACTTCATCAAAATTAAGAATTTCTGTTCTTCTAAAGGTACTGCTAAAAGAAAGCCAAACCATACACTGGGAAATGCCAATTGCATAATATATGTCTATTAAAAGGCTTATATCCCAATGTTAAATAGGTTTGAACAATAACAATAAGAAAAATTTGTAGTAGGCAAAATTCCAAGATGGCTTTCAAGTTTCCCAGCCTGTCAAGTATATACTCTGTATAGTCCCTTGCCCTTGCATGTGGGCAATACCTAAGACAATGATGGAACTCCATTAAAATTTCCAGTCCCGTAACCCATTATCCACAAGTGCTTTATTACCAGAGCTGACTTTTAGGTTTCTTTTTTGCTATGTCAATCCGAAACTTCAACTTCTCAGACAACAAACTACCATTTTGTTTGCTTTTATATATTGCTTTTCATCTACAATTCAAAACTTTCAGTTTCTATATTCACCAACACTCCTATAGTTGGTAAATCCAATGAACATTATATAAGTTTTATCCTACTAAAGTTATATGGAGTGTGGTAGGCTGAAAATGGCCCCAAAATATGTCCAAGATATAATCCCTGGTACCTGTAAATATTATCTAGAAAAAGGACTTTTGCAAATGTGATAAAGTTAAGGTTGTTGAGATAAGGAAAATATCTTGGATTATCTGAGTGGGGCCTAAATGCAATCACAAGTATCCTTATAAGAAAGAGACAGAGGGAGATTTGATACTCACAGAGGAGGAGGTGATGTGAGGACAAAGCAGATAGAGATTTAAAGTTGCTGACCTTGAAAAATGGAGTGATTGGGCACAAGCCAAGGAATGCGAGCAGCCACCAAAAGCTGGAAGAAGCAAGGAATAGAGTCTGCTCTGGAACCTCTAGAAAGAGGTTTGATGTATTCAAAGCCAATACTTTGAATGCCCATGTTGCTAATTTTGAACTTCTGGCATTTAGAAGTGTGAGAGAATAAATTCCTTTAGTTTTAAGCCATCAAATTTGTGGTAATTTTGTTTAGCACCACAGAAAACAAATACATGTGGTGTGCAGAATTATTTAACTGCTCCATTGTTGGGTTGTTCTCCTCCTTGGGTGTGTGGACATTCTTTCATGCTTTCCACATGTTTTTCTGACCTCTCAAAAAGCTCTGTTCTTTTTAGTTTAATCTTCAAATTTCTGTCTTTTCTTTAAGTTTTCCCTGAGGTTTTTTTTCTCTTCTCAATTGATTTAAGTATTCTTAACTACTCTGTATCTTTCTTTTCTCCTTATGATCAGATAATCTTCAAATCCCTGACTCAAGTCCAGTTGATTACGAGTCCAAATCCATAAATCTAACTGCCCCTGGACAGCTTCATTTGGACATCTCATGACTACCAACTCATACCCAAAGTGTAAAATGCTGCTCTCATAATTTTCTCACAAAAATTTATTCCTTCTCTACCCCCTATCAAAAATACTCAATCATCACAGGGAAGACACTGCATACTCACTGTAATTTTTTTCTTTTCCTTGTTTCATATAAACAATCACTTCCAAATGACTATTTCAAATCTATATTAGTAAGGAGAATACAAACTTGGCAGAGCATATTTTTTTTTCTGATTCAAATCATGTAAGCTAAATTACTATTTCATTATTTCTTTTGTAAATATGATTACTAAATTATTACCAAATTAAACATTGAATTTCATAACAATTGGCATTGATGTACTATACTTTAGTGGAAGGAGGTCTTCATTAGTCCCAAATCTAGAATCATTTGTAATTTTGTCTTTGTCCTTTAGAAGCAGTCCTGGGAAGACCTGAGGAATAGAACATTGACAGACAGGTGGGATAAAAGATATTCTAGAGGATTCTGAGAAGATGACAGAGTAGGAAACACCATAAAAAATTAAATCTGTCTCCCAACCTTGACAACAATAGCGTTAGCAGAACCTATCTGATATAACTAATTTGGACCTCTGGAGTCTATTCCAATGATTGCAACTTCAGGGAAAGGTTTACAAAGAACATTTGAGTTAATTTAAGCAGCAGCAGCCACCTATCTCCAGAACTCCATAGCAAGCAGTTGTACATATGTTTCTGGAGCAGCCAGAACACAACCTGAAGGAGCAATGGTGGACAAAAAAGGTCCTGTCCTCGAAAATTAGAAATTTATGTTGTGACTGTTAATTGCCACTTCTGATCTTGGAGGCACAGACATATAGGTGGACAGTCATTGTTGCATGCCTTCCCCCACTGTTGTAAGCCCCTTCTCCTCTACTGAAGCAACTTCCTGAGAATTTAAAGGACCAGAGCCATTTTCTTTTTACCCCACCCCCACCCCTTCATTTTTCTTTTTCCGTCCTTTTTGGAGCTAGACTGTTAAAGTCTAGAACAATAAAAACCAAACCACATTTATATAGAAATTAAAATGTCACCATGCACACCCAAAGGAAGACACAGGCTTACAAAAAGACTTGAAAAGAGATAAAGTTTACACCTCAGATTGATCTCTAGCCTACACTAATGAAAAAACAATTTAAAAAAATCAGTGAAGACTGGGGAAGAGGAAAACCTTATTTCCAGAATAATTAGATTCAAAAGTCTTGTTCTCAGCAAAAAATGAGAAGATATAAAAAGAAACAGAACATATATAGTTCATTAAAAAACAAAACAAAACCAGAAAACATAAAAGGCACCCCAGAGAAAAAACAGATGGCAGACTTGCTAGACAGACTTTAAAACAACTGTTTCAAATATGTTCAAAGAACTAAAGTAGATGTGAAACAAGTCAAGAAAACAACGTGTAAACAAAATGGAAATATTAATAAAGAGATAGAAAACCTTAAAAGAAATTCTGGAGGGCTGACCCCGTGGCTCACTCAGGAGAGTGTGGCACTGGGAGCACAGTGGCACTGGGAGTGCCAAGGCTTCAGGTTCAGATCCTATATAGGGATGGCTGGTACGTTCACTGGCTGAGTGCGGTGTGGGCAACACCAAGCCATGAGTTACGATCCCCTTACCAGTCCCCCCCCCCAAAAAAAAAAGAAAGAAAGAAAGAAAGAAATTCTGGAACTGAAAAGTACAAATATTAAAATGAAAAATTTACTACATGGATTCAAAGGTGTATTTGAGGAAGCAGAAGAAGAAATCAGTGAACTTATAGATAGAACAACTGAAAATAGTGAGTCTGAGGAACAAAAAGAAAAAGACTGAAGAAAAATAAACAAAGCCTATGGGACCTGTGGGATGCCATAAAGAGAACCAACATACATATTGTGGGATTTCCAGTAGAAGAAGAGTAAGAGAAAGGAGAAGAGAGATCATTCAAAGAAATTTTGGCCACATATAAGCATTTAAGAAGCTCAATGAACTACAAGTAAGATGAACTCAGAAAGTGACATCCAGTCACATAATAATCAAATGGTCAGAAACCAAAGATGATAAAAAGAACCTTGAAATTAGCAAGAAGGAAAAAGTTATCCTCTATAAGAAAATCAGCAGATTTCTCATTCGAAACTTGGAGTCCAGAGACTGTGGGAAGATATATTCAAAGTGCTAATAGAAAAAAACAGAAAACAAAAAAAACTATCAACCAAGAATTCTATACCCAGAAAAACTCTCCTTCAAAAGTGAGAAAGACATTAACATATTCCCAGATAAAAGTTGAGGATGTTTGTTACCACTAGAACTGTCCTTCAAGATGCTTAAAGGAGTCTGGTGGGTTGAAATGAAAGGACATTAGATAGTAACTTAAAGGTGTATAAAGAAATAAAGATCTCAGTAAGGGTAAATACACAGGTAGGTATAAAAGCTAGTATTATCTTAACTTTAGTTTGTAACTTCTTTTTCATTCTACATAATTTAAGAGACTAATACATTTTTAAAACTAATATTAATTTAAAATCTAGTATTTTTGTAAATTTGCATGGTAACTTCACATTTTCTTTTCTACATAATTTAATGGAATAATTCATAAAAATTATTAGCTTATATTTTGGGGCACACAATATATAAAGATGTAATTTTGTGACATCAACAGCTAGAAGGAGTAAGGATATAGCTGTATAGGAGCAGAAATTTTGTTTGATAATTAAATTAAGCTGGTACAAATTCAAATTGAAGTGTTATAGCATTAGGATGTTAAATGTAATCCCATTGACAACCACAAAGAAAATAGCTATGGAATATACACGTATACACAAAAGGGAATAAGAAGGAAATTAAGGCATTTCAATGTAAAAAATAGACTAAACACAAAAGATGGTAATGCAGGAAATGAGGGACAAAAATGGTATAAGGGATATAAAAAACAAACAGCAAAATGGCATTTTTAAGTCTCACCTTATCAGTAATTACTTTAAATGTAAATTAATTAAACTCTCCAACTGAAAGACAAAAATTGGATACAAAAACATGATCTGACTATATGCGAGCTACAAGGGACTCAATTTAGATTTAGAGACACAAATAAGTTGGAAACGATGGGTTGAAAAGGACATTCCATGAAGATAGTATCCAAAAGAGATAGAGTATGGCTGTAAATAAGTCAGCCACAAAATAACACAAAATATTGTATTATCCCACTTATGTGAGGTACCTAGAGTAGTCAAATTCATAAAGACAGAAAGTAGTATGGTGGTTGCCAAGGGTTGGGGGCAGAGAGGAATGAGGAGTCATTGTTTAATGGGTATAAAGATTCAGTTTTGCAAGAAAAGGACTTCTGTAGATGGACAGTGTTGATTAAAGCACAGCATTATGAATATACTTAATATCACTAACCTGTACACTTAAAAATGATTAATATAATAAATTTATGTTATGTGTATTTTATCACAGTAAAAAATTTATTAAAATAAAAAACATTTCAATCTTATTTCATGTCCAAGTGTCTGTTTTATAGTTGTACACAATACTTAGAATTTCACTGTATTTGACATGAGATCCACTCAAACCTTTTACAATTTTTTTCAGTTATGATATTTTAAAGGACAATGAATTTTGTAATATAATAATGCCTCTTTAAAATATGGAGTTTAGGAAACCTATTGACCTGTTGTTCAACCTCTTTGATATCATTTGAATGCATCTTCTTCTCTCAATTTTAAATGCCACTGCCTTGGTTTAAACTTTCATAATTTCCTTCCTGAATTATTGAAAATGACCATGACATCTAACCTTCAGCCTTCATTTTACTTTGCTTCTCTGTCTACAACTTAAACCCAATTATGCAATTGCCTTATTTAAATATTTCTTTCCCTTCTCATTGGCTTTAGAGTAAAATAAAATTTTCTTAGCAGAGCAAAGGGGTTCTTCAGGATCTAACTCATCTACCTCTTCACTTTTTCCTTTCATTACCCTCCACCTTGCAATCTATCCTTGACAGCTTGTTTCAATATCACAAAGACAGTATGTATTTTTATGCCATGTACAACTTTATCAATGTTGCACATCTTCCTGGAATGCCCTTTCTCCCAAACCCAACCCTTCATCTAGACAATTGCTATTTTTCTTTCAAGACTGATTAAGTCATATTACTTACCACACAAACCAGGGCAGTTTTAGAGCAAGAAAAAGTACAATTAATAATTATGCCAGTACTTTCCCAGGAAAACTCAGTGCATGATGACCTTATTTATAGAAGAACATTCACAACTTCCTTGTGTTTATCTCTACCATGACACCTTTATCTTTGTCTTGTTTCATGTGATTTGCTGGTCATATCCTTTAACAAACTATAATCTCTTAAATACACACTGCTTATCCAGGTATTAACACATACTGAGTATTCAATACATTTTTGAAAAATTAGAGATCTCTAAGAATTTTCTGGCATATACTACTTCTACATACGCTTCATGCTTATTTTCCTATTTTTTTGGTTAGTGTTATTTCTGTTCTACTTACCTGCCTATATCACAACATATTAATATTAAGATCATACTCACAGATAAATTTCCAACACAAAAGACCTACCAGTTTCTGTAGAACTATTTTCAAGGAGCAAATCTTAAACTTGAAGTAAAAATATCTGAATTAGAAAATATTTTTCGGAAGCCTGTAATAGAAACACTTCTAATTTATCTCAAAGGAATTTGGAACTACCTGCTGTGGTCTAAAATGTAAAACCCTTGTCTATAATCAATGTGTTTCTCTATATTTGAACATGCTTCCTGGCTCCAATGCCTTTGGTGAGCAAATTAAAAAAGTAAAAACTGAAAGCAAACCTTCCTAGAAGTTTTGAAGTTTATTGTGTCCTATTATTTCAGAAACTGTGTTCCCAGGAAAAATCAGAGTGTTTACCTCTAAAGAGATCCTCTCACTTAAGAATATAATTTTACTAGATAATTAGAAATGATTTACAGTGCCTATCTTAGTCAGTAAATTGCGTTTCAGACATAAAGAATGCCTCACTAAACTAAATTTGATAGTCTCTTTGAAACTCTTCTCTAATTAGATTTAGCAGTAGTGTGCCAATAGATTTAACTCTACATGTTAGCTTCTCAGATTTCCTAATGCACTTGTGCTTACTTTATAGAGTTGCACTGTCTTGAATTTGATGTCATTTGCTAACAGAGCAAAAAAGATAAACAAAGTTGGACAACATTAAAAATCCATTGATTTCTCATAACTCTAGGGATAAAGCAGTTGGACAATTGTTATGAATTAATTGCAAACTTGTCAAATTCCAGAACCAATCCATATCTCCAAATGAATCAGTTAAGATATGAAGAAAGGATTTGCCTTCAATTGTGGCAAGCTGGCAATTTTAAGCATTAAATTGTTATGTTACCTGAATTTATATTCAGCCAGTAGTTATGTTCAACTGTGGAAATGGTGAATTACATACATGAGAACTAAGACTTTACAGGGTTATGAATGGACTGGATAAACCATACTTGGTAAAATGAGATTTCACTAAAGTAAAAAGAAAAAACTAAATCTCAAGTCAAATAATGTGGATTTATTCATCTGCAAGGACTATAATTTATGCTTAAGATAAAAGTAATCTTTTCTCTAATGTTCCACATCTAAATAATACAAGCCATGATTTCAAGTGGACATATTCATAATGGCAACAGTCTTTTGAATAGAGATAAAATATTATGTTGAAAACCACTAAATCTCAAAAACCTATAAAAACAAAATTAAGTGGAATGCAAAATTCTAGTGCTCTTTTCATATTTCTTTTTAATACAATCATAACTTTTAATCTTCGGCAAATCCAGGGTGTGTAGAGGGGAGAGGTGGAGAACTAAGGGATGAGAAACCTATCCATTCTTGTGTCTTCAATTTTCTAGCTGGATATCCTTGAACTTCAGCTTCCTCATCTGTAAAATGGACTGCAAGGCTTGTAGCATCTGTTCTAGCTTAGGCATTTTGTAATTACAGGGCTTTCGTGTTGCAGTCTGTTTGGGTGGTATCCTACAAATAAGGTCTATAATAGGAAAGCTGCACATGTTTTTTGATGTAGGTGAAAATTATTTCCCTCAATCTGGAGCATGTCACCCAGTAGACATAGTTTTAGAAAAATTGAGACTTAAAGCCACGTTGCAGAAAGAGAATTTTTCACTCAGTACTTAAGGCAGCCTTCATGTTCAGTACTATTATGCCCACTATAAAGGTGAGGAAACTGAGGCACAGAACTTTTAAGTCACTTGTGAAATTTAGGGTGTACTGCAGGCAAGACTTTACCCTAGTGATGGAGTTTACCAAATGCTCTGCTTCCCTAATGATATATATTTTTAATTATTTCATACTTTCCATGACATTCCATTGCATTATCTTTAGTTTCTTAACTTCATAATATTTTTCTTATTCTTCCATATATATTATTTCTCTTAATTTCCACATATCTTCCACCAACTTCAAAGACCTTAGATTATATTTTTTACACGTTTCTGAATTGTAATAGTAGCAATTCTTTTATGAGATATAACACCCTAGATTTCAAGGTAGTAGAAGGATTCCAAATCTGAGTATTATAATCAGAGAGATCAAAATAATCAATGACTAGAAACAGAAATCAAATATTAACTAAACAACGGACATTTAAATATGAATGAAGGAGATAAATGACCCTTTTTCCTGAGTACCTTTCTCCAGATGCACCCCCTACCTCAAATAACTTAAATAGCATTATATTTAAATTTGTATGGGATTCTAATTATAAATTAAGATGAAAGAAAGCCAAGGGGAAAGTGGTACAAAATTCCCTTGATTATTCACCAAATAATCATCTACACTCTTATTAACACAACAAATATTTACGTAGGGCCTATGTCCACCACACAGGTTGCACTAAACCTATTACAGGGACTACCACTAAACAGGGATTCAATCAAAGAATAAATTATTAATGCTATGTAATGCTTTAGTTCTTAAGTTAGGGGTGATAGGTTTATGGAAACTTATTTTTTATTAGGCTTTATAACATAGATATGCTACAAATATACTCATATATATCAGGTACTATGTTTAGAAATGCATATTTATCAAAATGAATAATTCATTAAAGCCTGAGGCCAATCTAGCATTTTATGAATCACAGCGGGGAAGCATAAGCTGTAAAATTTCTGTAGAATATTTAGATTGAACACCTGAGCATTTCTTTTTAATATACTCAGAAGGGTGAGAGTAATTTGAATAAAGATGTTTTCTCCTTCTTCCTTGACTTCCACTCATGAACTGAGGACAGTTCAATCTATGGTGACCTCTCTCTTGATGCCAGCTCTTGTATGACTAGAATGGTGAGGAAGACTTGAGATTCTCAATGCTTGTTTTGGAACTGCCCTCTTAAATGGAAAGAGACTACATGATTTCTGTCTGCCTACAATGCTATTCTCTGTATTCTTTCACCCTGTTGTTCTGGCCATAACCATTTAAATTTAAATCTTCCACTCTCCCAAAGACATTTATAGATCTGATGTATGGGAGTTCAGGAGGCTATGAGGTGTTTTGTGTAAAGACTCCACTCGGTAAGAACATTTCATATTCAATCATGACTGAAGTAGATCTTCAGTCGTAGAGAAATGTGAAAAAAAGCAGTTTAAGGACAGTGGAAACAGAGAGTGTATATGGCAGAGATCACAGCAGAAAAATTAAAAGTAAAGAATTAAGCCAATATAGAGACAGGCAGAAATGAAGAAAAGATTGGTGCTACATGAGACATGGCTAGAATAGGAAGACACAGAAGCCCACATTTGAGTGGACATTAAGAATCTGTGACTTGAGAGCTGCCAGCACATCTTGTAGAGTGATGACATGCTCTGTTGCCAAGAACTCTGTAGTTTCTTTTTCTGTACATTCTGTTGTTTTAGATTCCACATGTGAGATCATGCAGTATACATGCAGCTGCTGTGGCAGTCTCTTTGTGTTATAATAAATCCCTGTCACCTGAGGTAACTTGAATCTGTTCCTGATACTCGTAACCCAAAAGTACCTAATGTCACAATTCACAGGACAAATAACATTCACATTTGAAAGAAAAAAAAAAAACTATAGAGGCAGATTCTTATGCCAGTTTCATATTGAAAGCTTAAACTCCCCCTACAACTTTTCATAAGAACATTCTTTCAATTTTTTTGCCTACCCTGCAGTGGCAAATTTACTGCCTTTCAAGGTGGCAACGGTAGCAAAGTTCAAAAACTAAAGAAGTTCTTCCCTATAGGAAACCAATATGTGTCCACATTCACATTCTACTCATTGGTATAAATTCTGTTAGGAAGAGTAATTAAAACAAGTCTCATTCCTCATTTTTTAAAGATTCATCAATACCTGTATGATTCCTCTGTTCTCTGCAGTAAGTGCTTTCAGTTTTATAGTAAAATGCATTTGAGAATCCTTAACTTTATGAAACATGACCATAACTGCATGAACATTGCATTATTCTCTTGAAATGTATAATTCTAAACTGAATCAACATCTCAAATGTCTGAAAATTGAGTACCACAATGCCATTACCACTTTTAAACACTGTTTACATTAATATAATGAGGATAAAAATGACCTTTCAGCAGTTTTAACATACATTTGTGTAACTTTAGACATTGAACTGATCTTTGATAAATTTTATATTGTTAGATTTAGTTTATTCTTTTATCTGTTAAATTCATTTTTTATCCTAATACTAATTTATTCCTTAATCAGTTGTGGGACATTTATTTGTTATATTGTTATTTTGCTTTTATATTTCTATTAAGTCCACATGTGTCTTATGGCTATAATCAGATCATACATATCTTTGGGTCCAGAGTCATATCTTACAATTCTTTTTCTTCCCCGTAGCTCCTAATACAGTGTTGTGCATGTAGTAAATGTTTAAAATAATCTTATCAATTAATTAATAAAATCAAATATACTATTTACTTTTCTAAATGTAAATGTAGCTGGAGATTTTAAGTAAAATTCAGGTGAAGTTTTACTGTTTCATCTTTTATCATTTTACCAATATAATGCCCCCCTTATGGCGCATTTAGATTTGAGTTTGCATGTTGAACAGTAAGTTGCCAGATTGGTAGAAATGCATATCCAACTGGAAGATGGTCAATTTCCATTTAACCTCTAATTGATGTTGAACCTTATCATAAATCAATTTCATGATTAGGCAAAGTGACAGGTTTCTGACCAGAACTACATCTACAGTGCCACAAAATACCTCTCTCTGTTCAACTTTGCCTCTTGCATCATTGCTCCTGCCATCTGACGGCCTCAGATGTCAGTAAATGCCAGAACTCATTTTTTCTACTTCTGAGACTTCATGGACACCTCATTCATTCTGTGTTCAATTAGCACTTGTCTGATCATTAACAATATATCATTTGACATGCAAATGACCATTTCAAACCCATGGTAATAGGAAGAATACAGACTTGACATAGCACATTATTTTTTTTTCTGATTCAAATAACAATAAACTTACTATTTCAATATTTCCATTAAAATATTATTACATTCTACTTCAAACACTCTTGTTAAATTATTCAACATTGGCTCACATAATAACTATCACAGAAACAAAAACTATACTCAAATGCATTAAGGACTTGGTCAATCCAAAACTTAGAATTCTCTGTAATTTTATCTTTGTCTCTTGGAGACAGTCCCGGAAACTCCTCACAGAAATAGAGCATTGAAGGGTACAATTATATTTGGAATAATGTTACTTTATACACAAGGACCTGGTTTACAGAGGTACATAATTACTTAACATGGCATTCTGTTTAACACATGAATCATGCTTCCAGTTGTAATGTTTTTAAAGGAAAAACACACAGAAATTTTGTAATATAATAAAATATTTTTAAAATATGGAGTTTAGGCAAACTTCACCTTGACTTGTAATACATTTTGTGTGAGCCATATCATTTCAGTCAAATGGGTATAATGCCAACTGCTTAGGCCACATTATATTTTTAGAATAAAAAAACATAGAACCTGAGATTACTCTCAAAAATTTGTTTAAAGTGCACTGTACAGTATTGTTAACTATACGCATAATGCTGTACAGAAGATCTCTAGAACTTTTTCATCTTGCATGACTGAAACTGGATACTATTGAATAGCAACTTCCCATTTCCTGCTCCTTCCAGACCCTGACAACCACTGTTATACTTTCTGCTTCAATAAGTTTGACTACATCTGATATCTCACATAAGTGTAATTGTGCAGTATTTGTTCTTCTGTGACTAGCTCATTTTACTTGTTATAATGTCCTCACAGTCCATTCTTATTGTAGCCTATGATAGGATCTCTTTCTTTTCATACCTGAATAATATTCCATTGTATGTATATACAAAATTTTCTTTATTCATTCATCTGTCAATGGACATAAAGGTTGTTTTCACTTCTGGGATATTGTGAATCATGCTGCAATGAACATAGAAGTAGATATCTTTTTGAGGTTATGAACTCTTTCTCTCTGTTTTTTTTTTTAGTGAATGCTCAGAAGTGTGATTGCTAACACTAAAGATTCCTCCTTGCATATTAGGATGTGATTAAAAACATAGTTTTAGGGAAAAAGTTTTTCTCCTACAGAATTATTTTAAAATTCCTATAAATGATAGGAGAATCTTCAGTAATATATAATCAAGAAAAAACAGAACAAGTCGCCAAAGTATTGTTATATATAGTAAAAAGAACCATTTAGGGAAATATTTCACTTATTACTTTTGCCTTTCAAATTTCACACAGTGCCTCTGACTGGAGCATGTGAGTCTGGAAAGAAGATGTTTCGCTGTCCATACTCTGCCCCCTGCAATGATATCCAAATGGATGCTAACCATCAGTCGACCAAATCCACCATATTTTCTTATAAAGTCCATAGAATAGTATATGGCATATAGGACAAAATAGACATTAGCTATTATTATTACAATGCAATGACATGCAAAATGTCAAAAAAAAGGGAGATAAGAATACATAGTCATGGAAATATTTATATAATATATGATTAACTGAGAAAAAAGCTAGAAAATGGCATTGATGATGCAAACTTTAATTTTGTAAAAGCCAACAATATATCTTAAATAAATTTTTATTTTACAAAGTCACCTTTAACAATTTGGTACACTGTCCACTGTGATGCCACAGAAAAAGAAACCTTTTTTTTTTTTCATTTGTTGGTGCGAACATTTTTTTAAATAATTTTTAAAATTAAGGAGAATTTGAAATGAAAACAAGAATGGGGAACTAAAATTACACTGAATTAATTAGATCACTTGACATCCCAGATGACTGCTTTTAAAGTTTTTTTTTTTTTTTAATAATTTAGGCTTCTGCAAGATTTAGAATCATAAATTTGGTACTGGTGATTTTTGAGAATTGTTAAATTTAGAATCATATTTATATCGATCATTTTTATTCAAAAAAGAAGAATAATATTATTATAATTCTGTCAATCTTCCCTGTAACTCAGATTGCTTTGCATATAAAATTTATGCAATTTAATATCTTGTCTGTAGCTGTTACAACTGCTTTTGAAGAACTATGTTGATCAGGGAAAAAGGTAAAATAACTTCACGCCATCCATACTGATTTTTGCTCCTTTTTCTTATACTTAATTTCTACAACAATCTAAGAACAGAGGCTATCATTCCATCATATTTTTTTTTAACATACATTGAATTCAAAGAGTAATGTACATTTGATAATGAATCCATATCTGGCTATGCTCAGTTTGACATTCTCATTGTGTGATTTATTTAAAATACCACAACAGTGCATTCACATTGCAGACATTGTCATTCAGTTTGAAGTTATAAAGACTCCTTTACTTGGTAGTGCCATCCAGATGTATTTGAAAAACCTCTGTATGTATTATGTTTTTACATAATTTTTGCTTTTATTTTTCCTTCTCAAAAGGTGGCTTTTAATTACTATTTTTAAAAGACTAGCTAAACTTAAGCATGCCACTAAAATGTGAATATCAAATTTGCAGTAATAATAATCATCATGTTATCTTTCTTTACAGCTGCATTAAATATATTTCTTTCTTAGCTTAATGTATTTGTTTACCTGCAGATTAACATCTTCATTAAACGTTGTGAATATCATATAACAGATAATTAAACATGAAGAAAAAGGAAACAAACATTTCTAAATCACTGGAACCCTAAGAATTTCAATGCTGCCTAGACATGACACAGAGCTGGAAAGGGTATATGTCCCCTAGAAAACATTATTAAGGTAAATTGCAAGACTTACTTTTTTAAAACAAATTGCTCCTAATGGCCTTTATTATCAACCATATAATAAACAAAACTAACAATCGCCAGATCAATAACTACATACCAGGTGTTAGAGGATTTGTTGATTTTTCTCCAACAGTAAAATCATAATTGGATTGACAGTTGCAACTGGAATCGCAATCTAGGTAAGCTTACGGTAATCCTCTGTCATTCTCCATTTATGTTTTAGATCCATTTTTCTTTTGCCAAGACCAAAAGATTAGTGGAAGGGGATGTTATAGGAGTCACTACCCCTTATCTTCCAAACGTTTGACAGTGACAATAATCACTGTAATCCTCCAGCTATATCTTCTCTTTATCTCTTCTCCACCAATCCTTTTGACCAGGGTTTGGCAAACTATAGTCTACAGATCAGCGATTTGTATTTCTACGTCAAATTTTATTGGAACACACCTGCACCCATTTGTTTAAATCATTCTCTTTGTCTTGTTTGGCACTGCAAGGGCAGAGTTAAGTAGCTGTGACAAAGACTGTATGTTCCACAAAACATGCAATATTTACTATCTGACCCTTCAAGAAAATACTGGATGATATCTGCTGTAGATTGGAGATATGCTGAGCTTTTGTATTTGGACTATTGGTTGATTACCAGAGATCACCACTACTGGCTTTACTAGTGTTCCAAAACAAGTATCATCAACCTCTAGTACATTTCTTCTAAAACTGCCTGGTCTGAGATATCTCAGCTTACATCACAGCAAAGGATTCATAACTAGTCTTGATAATGAAATCGTATTGAGTTAAATGTTTTATAAATCTTAGATTTCCCCATGAAAATTTTTAACATCTATCTACACTAATTACTTGTTAAATTTTGTTTATTGGTCCCATCATCATAAAACTGTTTGAACAAATATTTAAGATCTATAACCTGAATAAGTTTGAGGAGCTTAAATATTTCCAATGAAATTATATGCATTATTAATATTTATGGACAAATCTCTTTTTTATCATATATTATATGATATAGAACATATACAATATACAACATATATGACATACATATACAACACAGACCCATGAACTATCTCCTAAATTAATTTCAAATTTGGTCTCCATTAATGAAAATTAATTATAATAATCACTATGCTATTTTTCTTTCAAGGATCTTAGAATGTTGCATTTATTTACATGGGTCATTAAATCTCAGCTTCTCTGTATTGGTCAGGTTCCTCTTAGCATATAATCAAGGATGCAGAGACTAAACTATATGGCTAAAGTGAAATAACAATATATAGTAGAGCTTAGGGCAGCATAATTTCACGGTTTTCCCATATAATAGCATCTGTTTTGGCAATATAATTCTCATTCTTCTGGATGTGCATAATAAAGGTAAAATTTACCATTTTACAGAATACATTGCCATTGCCAAGAATATTAAAAAATACCAGCAACTCATCTTTTGTTGTATACTAAAAATTTTTTGCAGTCTTTGTTTTTGGAATGATGTCATAACTAATACATTGAATTAAGACAGAATTCATAGTACAAAGCCACATACCCTATCACAAATGACAATGAATCCCCAAATCATCAGCCCGTAAATTCAATTCAGAGAATAGACTAAAAAGAGTGAAATAATTACAAGATCATCTAGTGAATCATAGCATTAGAACAATCCTGTCTGCTGCTGATTTTCTTAAAGTGTAAAATCCATGTATAAATGGATATTTTCCTTCCCAGGACACAAACATAGAATAATGCATTTATTGCATCTTTTGAAAGTTTACTAACTTCTAATTATGCATAAGAAAAGTGTTTCACTGGTCAGATCAAGATCCAGCTTTTCTAATGATGTCTTTAACAGGGTTTGGGGTAGAAAAGTTGTTCCTTAGGGTGCTAATTCAAAAGATCAGCAGAAAAAATGATTTCATGATTTAAGAATCTATGTAAAAACTCTTTTCAATCCAGTGGAATTTTCAGTCAGAACAGGTCCTGTGGATGTAAGTTCCATACGTTTACTACCTACTGTGAAAAATAAGTGGTTACTCCACAAAGTTACAAAACCAGTATTTTCAATTCCAGGAGGTCCTTTCTAATATTATGGGCTTAATGAAAAATACACGTTTACTCTACCCTTTCATCCTTTAGGGTGCTAATTCAAAAGATCAGCAGAAAAAATGATTTCATGATTTAAGAATCTATGTAAAAACTCTTTTCAATACAGTGGAATTTTCAGTCAGAACAGGTCCTGTGGATGTAAGTTCCATATGTTTACTACCTACTGTGAAAAATAAGTGGTTACTCCACAAAGTTACAAAACCAGTATTTTCAATTTCAGGAGGTCCTTTCTAATATTATGGGCTTAATGAAAAATACACGTTTACTCTACCCTTTCATTCATATTTTATATTTCAGAGCTAAAAGTGCATTGACATAGTAAAATTAAATCCTCTTATTGTGCAGAGGAAACTTAGTCCCATAAAAATCAGTGACTTTGTCACAGTATTAGAGAATAGTGATATATTTGTCTTCTAATAAAATATCCATAAAACTCTTAAGCCTACCCATTCATTCTTATTGTGCTTCTCAAGGAGTTCCTTGCCTCACTGTTTATTCAATAACAGATAATCGTTGAAAATGTAGTAGCTGTCCTGATAAATTTTATATTTTAGTCAGGAAGGAGCACAAACTACAGAACTAACAAGTATGTAAATTATACATACGTAATATGCACAATTATATAGTATGCATGTATAGTATGTAAACATGTACATATGTATATAAATTATGTAGTATATAAAGAGATGATAAATATTAGGGAAAAAATAACAGCTACAGGCTAAAGATGATATAGTGTGCAACTTAAAATAGAGTAGCCTTCACTGGCAAAAAGAACAAATTTTTTTCTTTGAGAGAAGATTTGAGAATTAGCAATGTACTTATCTATGCCACAATGCAAGATGGTTGGGGTGGGACATTCAGCTCCTTTGAGCATCAGCGAGGAAGGTAAAATGGCTGGAGTGAGTAAGCTAAGATAGAGTAGTGGGAAAAGAATGCAGAGAATTTTTGAAGGTTCAGATCATGTTGGATCCAGTAAACCATTGTTAAGAAGTTTGGCCATTGTGCTGCAGGAAATGGGAAACCACTGCATGGATTTGAATATAGGAGTTACATGATCTGATATATTTTCAAAGGTACACTCTAGCTATGGTATGAGAACAGACTGTATAGTGTAGAAAGTAAAATCAGAAGCAGGGAGACGTTGTAGGAGCTTACTGCAACAGGACAAGTGAGAGATAATGGTGACAAAGATTGTAAAAATATATCAAAGATTTTTTGCAATATTAAGAACGGATGGGAGCAAGAGAGTGTAACCACTCATTCTGATAATACTTAAGTCTTTGGGCATAATTTATTGTCCATGATAATTAAGATTTAGATTCTAGGACCAGATGTACTTGGGTTTACATCCACTTAATGATTGTGTGACCCTGAACAAGTTAATTAACCTCTCTATATCTCAGTTTCCAAATTCCTAAAGTTGGGATGCTAGTATATATAACATCATAAAGCTGTCTTTTCAAGCCTGATCTGTCCTTTGAGTTCTAGATCTATATTGTTAAAAGTCTTACTATTTTCTCAACCTGTTTATACTACAAATATTGAAAATTTTAAAGTGCAAATTAAAAATATGTACATATTGTAAAAAATAGAGGAAAAGATAGATGGAACGTCCTAATAGAAAAGAAACAAAATAGTAAAAAAAAAAAATAGTCTACAGGAAAGCAAGAAAGTATTATGATCAAAAAAATTCTACTGCATTTAGGAATGCAGGAGCTGCAGATTTAGATTGGTAATAAGATTATTATATTGCTAAGGAAATGAAAAAAGTGACAAGAAAGCTTGAAACTCACTTTTTTTGATATTATATAGATGGTGAAAGAATACTTGGTGAAGGACAAACTGAAGCTATCAAAGAATAAGAGAAGAAACAAGATGTTTATATGACTGAGAGCAAGGAAGAGATGTTCTGAAAGAATGAATAACCATATGTATTGACTGATTTGGAATCACTAGTATGTGTAAAAAATAACCACTTTGCATTTAATGATTTCCTAGACAACTTTTTTTTTTATAAAAGTGCATTTTTTATAAAAGAAATTAGACTGCAAGAAAATAAGAAATGTTAGAGGACAAAGGTTAATATGTATTCTGGGAGGGGTGTTGGTTTAAGTTATAGAATATAAATAACAAATGGTGATTCTGCTTTGAATTTTCCTAGTGTCTTTTGAAGAACTATCCTGCTAACTATATTTTCTTCACAACAGTCCCAAGAGGCCAATGAAACAAAGAAAGAAATGAAAAAGAGAGAAAAAAGTACATATCTACAGGGTTGATTAGTAGAAGAACTGAATTTAATTCAGCTATCTGAACCCTCAGTCCAGGGTGTTTGCCACTAGACCACACTGTTAGCCTTACAAGGGGACAATATGTTACCTTAAAGCATTTCTGTCATTGCTTTAATAAGAACATAAAGATAAATATTTTCAGTATAAAAAAGTGCCCCAGTCTAAATATTTTTCAACCTTGATCTGTGATTACAGTGACTGCATCTGACAAAACCCTAACAAAATAAAACAACCCACCTCAAAGCACAGTCAACAAAAGCTAAAATAAACAATTGGGACTATATCGAACTAAAAAGCTTCTGCACAGCCAAAGAAATAAGCAACAGGATCAAGAAACAACCTACGAAATGGGAGAAAATATTTGTAAACCATACATCTGATAAGGGGTTAATATCCAAAATATATAAGGAACTCAAACAACTCAATAATAAGAAAACAAATATCCTGATTTAAAAAATGGCCAAAGGACCTGAATAGACATATCTCAAAAGAAGACATACAAGTGGCCAATGGATATATGAAAAAAAGCTCGACATCACTAACCATCAGGGAAATGCAAGTGAAAACCATATTGAGTTATCATCTCACATCTGTGCAAAACCCTAACAAAATAAAACAACCCACCTCAAAGCACAGTCAACAAAAGCTAAAATAAACAACTGGGACTATATCGAACTAAAAAGCTTCTGCACAGCCAAAGAAATAAGCAACAGGATCAAGAAACAACCTACGAAATGGGAGAAAACTTTTGCAAACCATACATCTGATAGGGGGTTAATATCCAAGATATATAAGGAACTCAAACAACTCAATAATAAGGAAACAAACAAGTGGCCAATGGATATATGAAAAAAAGCTCAACATCACTAACCATCAGGGAAATGCAAGTGAAAACCATATTGAGTTATCATCTCACATCTGTTAGAATGGCTATTATAAAAAAGATGGAAGATAACAAGTGTTAGTGAAATTGTGGAGAAAAGGGAACTGTTAACAGAAATGTAAATTGGTATAGGCATTATGGAAATCAGTCTGAAGTTTCCTCAAAAATTAAAAATATAACTACCATATGATCCAGTCATCCCATACTGGAAACGAAATCAGTATGTGGAAGAGATTATCTCACTCCCATGTGCATTGCAGCGTTGTTCACCATAGCCAAGAAATGGAATCAACTTAAGTGCCCACCAATGGATGAACAGATAAAGAAAATGTGGTATATATACAGATGAAATATATATATATATACACACTATAAATTAAATATATATATATATATACACACTATTTAGCCTTAAAAAAGGGAAGTCCTGTCATTTGCATCAAAATGAATGAACCTGGAGGACATTATGTTAAGTGGAATAAGCAAGGCACAAAAAGACAAGTGCTGTAGATCTCACTGACATATTGAATCTAAAAAAGTAGAACTCACAGAAGCAGAGAGTGGAATATATATATATTCCAGGGGCTGGGGGTGGGAGCAGGATTGGGGAATGTTGGTCAAAGGATATGAAATTTCAATTAGGAGGAATAAGTTCAAGAGATTTATTGTATAATGTGGCAACTATAGTTAACAACATATTCTGTACTTGAAAATCACTAAATGAGTAGATTTTAGTATTTTCATCACACACACAAAAAGATAAGTATGTGAGATAACACATATGTTAATTAGCTTGATTTAGCCATTATATAATGTATACATATTTAAAATATCATGTTGTATGCCATAAATGTATACAATTTTTGTCAATTAAAAAATTAAAGATTGTTAACTTCAAATGTTGGTGAAGGTGTGTGAAAAGACAGCATTGACTGTTGATGGAAGTGTAAGCAAGTGAAATATTTTGTAAGGCAATTTGGCAGTATCAGTTACAACTTTAAATGGGCATATGCTTTGCTCTAGCCATTTTATTTCTTCAATTCTATTCCAATAAATACTATTACATATGCCTTAAAAAAACCCAAAAAGCAGCTTTCAAGAAGGATCTATTCAGACTGTCATAAAGATTTGTAATACATACTGTCATTGAATTTAGAAGTTCAAAGACTGCCCAGGAAAGTAAATGAAGAAACCTGCAAACTGCAAGGCCAAACCAACCACCAGCCCTGTTCCTGAGTGGAGTTGTCGTAGTTGGGGTGTGTTCCAGAGAACAATAACTCTTCATACAGCACATTACTTAATTCAAGTTATAGGAACTGTGTGTGTGTGATGTGTTTAGATGGGTAACAGTCTCTAATCATCTCCTTGACAGATGATTAGAAGAGAAAATAGAAGCTCATTTGCATAATAATGTTAGTGGCACTACATGGGCAGAGGACCTGTACATATTACAGTGCAATTAAGTGACAAACTCTTTCTTTTATGCAGTTTTACACTGTATTTTGAACATCATTTTCTGCCAAGAGGGGTGTGGGTGAACGTGTGCAATTTGTCCAATCATTGCCTGTCAAAATTCTGCAAGGGGAATGCAAGGTGGTAATGTCTGCTCTTCACTCTGGCATAAATAACTCAGTAGTATCTGGATCTGGAGTGTCAAAGGATACTCAAACTAAAAATTAAGGTGATAGAACATTCCTGTTAAAGTCATCCAAACTGTTTGTCTAATTTCAAGTAGGGGGCAAAGGGAGAGAAATCCTAAGACTAGACTAATTAATGTGCAAGGACTGAAGTTTCCACAGTAGTGAGAAGATTTCTATAAAGTGAGACTGACAAATGAAACTACTTTGTTAAAAATAAATAATATATAAACAAATAAGCTTTCTGATGAAGGAGCAAGGCTAAGGTTTTGGAAATGTCAATTAGGGAAGCAATGTGAGGAGTCCCCACTCAACCCCTCCCTCCACCTTTTTTTTTTCTTTTTAAACTCAGAGATACCGTATTCAATCTTGTGTTGTGCCTCAGCAGGGACTGCCTTTGGGTTAGAGGTGTCAGGGAAATAAAAACTGGTCAGTTCAAAGAAGAGTGACCTTTACTGCACCACCTTTGGGTGTATTAGGGAGGACAATAGTGCCAAGGACGGACCAGCAATGAAGTGACAAATTAGGGCTGAACAGTAGACCTGACAGTAGGTTTTCCTGGAACACGTTGAAGAGAAACCTCTGCCCAATAAAAGACTAGGAGTGGAAATATAACAATCATGTCTATTGCACGGGGAAGAGTTATAAAACTTAAGTACAGAAATATTTATTAAATATCCCCCTTGGCTAATTGCTTCTGTACAATGGATGAGATTGAATGCTACCTTAAATTCTAGCACCAAAGCAAATCAGCCAACAAATAAGTACATTCTACTTATCAAATTCTAAATTCAGAACTTCTCACCAAAATGGACGTACTTCAGTATTGCCCATCTTAATAAATTTGCCCGCTACTATGCAAAACCCAGAAGTCATCCCTGACATCCTGACAATGACATTAAAACAGGTTTCCATTACAGATTCTGAAGATGTGTAGGTGCAAATGAATTCCCATCAAGTGGCTTTAATGGAAGGATTTCCAATAAGATTTCAAATAAGGGCTATGCTATCCTATAAAACTACAAATTTTTGTTTTATATTACTATGTTGCATTGTACTGATAAAGATTGTGAAATTGGCTAAATTGTTTATTCAGGGCCTCTACTGTCACTGCAGTTTATTTGAGATATCCGGGACAAGCCTCAAAGAAGATACAAAGCCAACTCTTCGAAAGTTGAAGTCAACCTACCCCTGTTTACTCAACTAAAATTTCCTTCACTGCTCAATAGCTATACCTTTTAACTAGTGAGAAAGGACTCATTACTTTGGTGGATGACTGTATGAGAAAGCCTGAAGTGGCAACATTTCCTGATATTGAACTTGTAGCATCCATCAGTCATATATTCCCATCTATGTAACTCACTAATTGATTGCTGTATCAGTGAATATAATAAATTTTTGGCACTGATATCACCCAATTAACTGCACTATAATCTCAATCAGGACAGAGGTATTGTGAATTATGTTTGTAGACATATTTCTAGTGGCTACGACAGTATCTTACAAAAGTCGTGCTCACAAAATATCTTCCCAGAATGAATGAACTCCCATCCCTGAGTCATTGCCCAATCCCATTCACCTTATTCACTGAACAATTGTTAGTTTACAATAAGTATTTATGTTGTTCTAAAATAAAACACTAGGTTTTTGGATCACAGACAGAGTTAGTATGACCTATAGCAATAACCCCATTGGTCCTTCATACTCCTTCCTCCCCTTTCAGTGTGGTGCAATGAGAGCTAGATATCATCCTGCACATGTTAAAGGGATTTTTTGCATTGCAGAAGAGAAACCCTGGAATTATGACTCTGGAAACTTACATAGGAGCTGGACAACTGCCAGTCCCACATCTTATCAGGTTCAGTGTTTGACTAGTGAAAGGGATGTGAGCTGGATTTCAGGACATACCTGCACTAGGTTTGGTGGGAGCACTGGATGTAGAAGAAACTAACTGTGTGTTTCTTAAAG
This sequence comes from Galeopterus variegatus, assembly GCF_000696425.1. Classification (NCBI taxonomy): domain Eukaryota; kingdom Metazoa; phylum Chordata; class Mammalia; order Dermoptera; family Cynocephalidae; genus Galeopterus; species Galeopterus variegatus. The sequence continues at coordinate 22,659 of NW_007730125.1, read as the reverse complement.
GATGACATTGCTTACTGAGTTATATTGTTCAGCCTACCCATATCAACATCGTTCAAGATGCATATTAAATTTCAGATTTCTGCTTCACAAATCAGTCTGAATGAATTGGAATTTCTTCAGATAATATCAGGAAATCTTACGTTAAACAATCACCTCAAGTAATATTTTTTTATGGGCATAAATTAAAAATCACAATTGTAAACTACAAATTCCATGCAAGTTGGGGAGGGAATATTATGTCTACCAGGTTTCCTAGTATTTTTCCAAAGACTAGCTCATGCTATGTATTTAAACATATTTGTTGAAGAAATTAGTGAAATCAATGAAATAAGGAAAGCAAACTATGTCTTGTCTAGACTATCTCCAAGTATTCAGAGTAAACCTTGCAAGAGTTGCGGATACACAAATGCACAAATTCATTTCTTCACACTGACCTTGTCTCCACCAAAGCTGATGCTATATCCTCTTAGTAATGAAAGAAAAAACATTGAAATGGCAATAAGATAATGTTGGCTTTTGAAAGTTGGCAAAACTTTTAAAAAAATAAGAGTTTTGATAAGTTTGTGAGTATATGGGTTTTTTACATGGTTGTTTCAAAGGGCAATCTGGTGATGGTAATAAAAAGTGAAACTTAAAAAATGTTTATTCTTTGAGTTACTCATTCAACTTATGCGAATTAAACCTAATTGAATAAGAATGCAAATTTGTAAATCTAAAGGTGTCCACTGCATTATTTCTTATCATAGGATAAGAAAAAAAATCAGAAATAACATGTTTCTATTAAGAGTACATTGGGGAAATGAATTATGATAATTTATGCTTTTGGAAAGTTTTCAGCTGTTACAAAAATAACATAGGTGAATACGTTCTTATGTAGATACATAACAATATTAACTTTTAGTGAAAAATGTTACTGATTGATGTATATATAGCATAATCGCATGTATAGAAATTTATTTTTTAAATACATATGATCTTTATATTAATAGAAAATACCTGGAAGCCTGCAATAGAAGCTGTTAATAATAGTTATTTATGTAGAATGTGATTGGTAGTAAGCAGATAAGTTACATTTACTTTTTATCCTTACTCTTTAGAATTGTTTGATTTTCATGTCTTCAAGCATATATTACTTTTACAATAGCAAAATAATACAGATTTTTTGATGATGTATACCAACATGTACAGGAACTCCAACATCTTAACACAGGTACGTTTTCAGACGTGGAAATAGAGTTATAATTGAAGTAATTTAATATACAACTTTGTAAAAAAATAAGGTAAGATACAACACATACAATAATACATACAATATATAAAATAATATATATACAATAATTTACTGTGGGTTCTCAAATGGCTGGAAGAGAGGAGCTCAAATGTTTTCATCACAAAGAAACAATACATGGCAAGTTATTAACTTTCTTGCCTCAGTTTTCTCATTTGTAAAATGGGAATAGTAATAATTGTACTAACTTCAGTGAGTTATTATGAAAATTAAATGAGATAATTCATGTGCCTGCATTCTAAGTGATTTGTGCTGGTTGTTACCAGTGAGCTCTTAAGCTCTATTCCACATCAAGTTGGAGCACCAGAGAAATAAGTACATTTTACTTGAATTACATATAGAAATGCCTTCATAGGACTATAGATAAGCTCTCAGTTTCATCAATGGTTGCTCTGAGAATGGGTTGTATGTTATTTATGCTTTTTCTTTTTCTTTCTTTCTTTTTTTTGTCCTTTTTTGTGAAGGGCTGCCCCGCGCTCAGCCAGTGAGCGCACCGGTCATCCCTATATAGGATCCGAACCTGTGGCGGGAGTGCTGCTGCGCTCCCAGTGCCGCACTCTCCCGAGTATGTCACGGGGTCGGCCCTGTTTATGCTTTTTCTATTAAACCATCTTTGTCTACTAGGTTATTAACCATTCCTTATATACAATTCCATATAAATTCTTTTTCTCAGAATTTCATATAAAGAAAATGTATCTCCTGATGAATTAGTGTATATCTCATTATTATATAACGAGAGGTAAAAAAAAAAAAAGGAAAAAAAAAATAAATAAAAATTTAAATAAAAATCAATACATTTTTGAGACAATGAATTTGCTAACTACTTATATGATCAGTATACATTGTATACATATATCCAAATATAATTCTGTACCTCATTAATTTGTGCAATCAATTCATTTCAATTAAAAAATAAACTCATTAAAAAAAGAAAAAATAATAAAGAATAGAGTTCAGGTCCTTTTTTCTTATTCCTGAGCCCTCTTCACTTATCCACACGTGGCCATCTTATAAATGATCCAGTACTATTTACTGGGGTATTCTGTGAATGACTTTAGAGATAGGGCTTACTGCTGCAATGGGTATATGGGTATACGTATACATGTGGGGTAAAAAAAATCGATAAATATACACAAAATATTAATAGCAATTCCTTTTGGGTAATGTGAAACCAGTAACTTTTACTTTATTTGTACATTGTTCTGTTTCTGAATCTATGATGACAAATTTAATATTTTTCAAAATTTTGTTTTAGATAATTTATTTAAATTATTTATATATTTATAACACTCTTCACTTCTAAATTGATCTAGCCTATTTTCATATGGAAAAATATTCAGCTGCTGTTCTATTTTAAAACTCTATAGTTAGATGAATATTAAATTTACATATATTAACACTTAAGCTATTAATTGAAATCCACTCAAATTTACCTCAGTCTATAATGTTTTAGTATCTTGCCAAAATTGTGAAGCCGACTCCCCTCTTGGAACCCTACTTTAAATCGTTTGACTGCAAAGATATACAACTTTCAAGAACGAAGAGAGGACAAATAAGAGGTTTTATCCTGCTTATTTATTTTTTTTCAAGACAGTGTGTCTGCAATATAGTATTGCAAAGCATAACTGAGCAAATGCTTCAGAGGATGGGAGAATTGTGTCCTTTCTTATCACTATCCCATCGGAATATTCAATCATAGTTCTTTTGTATCATACAAAGTATATACAGCAGTGACATCCATTCAAAACTTTTGACTTCAACTGGGTACCAGAAACTATGTGACTCTATTCTCTCATGGAAAAATTAGATATGAGGTGAGGATAATTTTGGACAAAAATAATTTTTTACTTAAAATTTTAAAACATGTTTTTGTTCCCTTTAAGCAATATGCATAATTTCTCTACTTTAAGGAGACTTTAGAATGGTTATTAGGAAAAGGAAAAAGGCTTTTATGTCCATAAATATGAAAAAGAAGCGTATTCATTATATGGCGAGCATTGGGGGTAATCCTTCAGCACCATAGACAAATGTATGACCAAGGATCCTTCATAGCTGTTAGCAAATTTCCTTTATTTAAAAAAAAAAGTTAATTAATTAATACGGTCTTTAAAAGTCAAATATATTTTGTCTATGCTAATGGATGTTGGGAACAAGATTAAGGTTACAAAGAGGTGTAGCATTTGGTATCTCTACTTATAATGTGATAGTTAAGAACACAGAAAATAGAGCCAGATTTCCTGAGTTCAATCCGCAGATCCACCATTTATTATCTGCATATTGTTGGACAATTTCTTTAACCTTCCTGTCCCTCAATGTCCTCATCTGCAGCATACATATACATACTACATACTATATATAGTATATATACAGGGCTACAGGGTAACTGAAGATTTAATGAGTTAATATATATAAATAACTTCATACAATAACTGGCAGATAATAAATGTACAGAATGCTTGTTATTACATTTATTAACCTGTTTGGAAGTTTGTAGATATCCATAAAATACAAACAATGAGTGACAGTAGAATCTGCTAAGCACCAACTAAATGTCATGTACCTATATGATTTCTAAGGGTGATAAAATGGAGCTTCACATATTGTGGGTTTACTATGAGTCAGGGTGGCTGGAATCTTACCTAATGCATTTGTTTCCTATCACTGTGTGACAAATTACCGTAATCTTACTGTCTTAAAATGTCACCCATTAGTTCAACGTTCTGTAGGTCAGCAGTCCATATGCATGGCTGGGTTTTCTCTTCAGGATATCACAGGCTAAAATCAAGAAGTTGGCTGGGCTGAGTACTTGCCTGGAGGCTTTGGGGAAAATTTCACTTCCACACTCATTCATGTTGCTGGATAAATTCAGTTATTTGCATTTGTAGGACTGAGGTTGCCATTTCTTTGCTGTCAGCCAGGGCCACCCTCAGCTGCTATAGGCCACCTGCATTTCTTACCACAAGGTCCCTTCCATCTTCAAGCCAGCAATGCCGCCTTGAATTCTTATTGTGCTTCAAATCTCTGACTTCCTCTTCTGCCACCAGCTGCTTGTAAAGAGCTCTTGTGATTTAAGTCCACCAGATTTTCTATTATAAGGTCAACTGATTAGTAAGCTTAATTACAACTTCAAGATCCCTTCAGAGCAACACCTGGATTAGTGTTTAGTTGAATAATTGGAAGAAAGTATACACACCAGAGTAAGTAATTCTGGAGGCCACTTTCAAATTTGGCCTATAACATATATATTATCTAACTTAGATCACGTAATGACTATTTCAGCAAGACATTCTCATATCTTTTTATTATGTATAAAAGAGTGGCCAGAGAGGCTCACTAAATTAAGATTTTACAAGGTTTTATGAGCACAGTTTGGGCTAGAGTCCTGCTTAGATACACTATTAGTAAAATTTGAGACAGTTAGTGGAGGCTTTATGGAGGAGTATGGATTAGATTGGTCTATAAAAACTGGAAGTATTGGGCTGGCCCGTGGCTCACTCGGGAGAGTGTGGTGCTGATAACACCAAGGCCCTGGGTTCTGTGGATTAGATTGGTCTATAAAAACTGGAAGTATTGGGCTGTCCCATGGCTCACTCGGGAGAGTGTGGTGCTGATAACACCAAGGCCCCGGGTTCGGATCCCATATAGGGATGGCTGGTTTGCTCACTGGCTGATCGTGGTGCTGACAGCATCAAGTCAAGGGTTTAGATCCCCTTACCGGTCATCTTTAAAAAAAGAAAAAAGAAAAAAAAAACTGGAAGTATTTAAGTATACAAAGAAAAGGGATTGCATTTCAGATGAGAAGAAATAGCATAAGCAAAAGCATAGAAACAATAAAGAACATGGATTATTTTATAACAATAAATAAACCTCCAGCAGTAGAAAAGAATCCATACATGGACAAAATGGCAAATGATACTGGAGGGATGGGCTGGAGCCAAATATAAATGGCCTGCCATTCTAGAGTAAGGAGTTTGACCTTTAAACTAAGGGCAAAGCTCTAGTGATTGTATTGATAATAAGCAATGGAGCATGGTTTCCCATTTACTTAATTACAATTACCCTATACCAGGTAGAGAATCTCATAAAGAAGAGATCAAAAATAGGAACAGGCACTGGTGTGACCAGATCCAGAGTCATGAACCCAACTTCAGTTATTACAAAGAATTTTCTGCCTTTAGCTATCATGTAGTTTACTTCTATATTTGGATTCATTCCCTTTGGGCTCATAGTACTTACATGCATTCATTCATTGATTTAACTGTTTTGTCCCTGGCCTTCAAGATTTATGAATGTGTAAAGAACGTGGTGAGTATTATTCCATACAATATATGAATATGCCCACTAGGATTTATTTTGCACTTACAGAATATCTATATCTTCACTGCATGTTATGAGAAAGATATGGTCCATGCCATTGAGAAAATTGTGGGAATATTAAAAACATACAAGAAATAACTAGGAATAGTTTAATATGCAAGGAGGTAAATATGGGGGTATAACATATAATGCTATATGAATCCTGAAAAGGAGAAGCTGAGTTAAGCAGGATTCACCTATGCGGGTCCCCAACAGGGTTAGCACTTAGATTGGGATCTTAAAGATTCGTAAGAGATAACTCAATCATCCAGAACAATTAAAAAATCCATGTAGACGTAACTCACCAAGGCAATCAGTATAGACAACCTGACATTCATGATTCCACCCTCATGGGGGATCTCTGAACCTTTCTCCTGTTCAAGTCCCCAAAAGCCACTCATGTGTGAGGCAGTTAAATGTGCTAGGCAGTGTGCTAAATTCCAGAGATACAAAGAGGAAACAGGGAAGGAGGAAAGAAATCTCACTACCTTCCACCAGAGCCGGTGGCATGAAGCATATTGCTGAAGGTCAGATATTGGTTTGGGGCCAGGAAGAAAAACAAGAAGGAAAAAGCAAGTGAGCTTTTATATGGTTGGGAGAGCTGAGTGTTTATGGCAGGAGAACCCAGGATTATGGATGGAAATGTTGTGGTTGGAAGCTGTGATCTTAGAGCAGAATGCTGGGACGCCCTCAGGCTGTAGGAAAGAGGTTCTGGGATATTGGGTTGTGCCGTCCAATATAGCAACATCTAGCCACATGCAGCTACTGAGCACTTGAAATGTGGCTCATGCCATATATTGAAATAACAATATTTTGAATATATGGAGTCAAATAAAATATATTTTTAAAATTAAAAAAAGAATCCATGTAGGAGGGGGAAGATTAGTGACCCAAAACTAACAAGATACAGAGGGTAATTTAGTCTGTTTTAATATCAGATGTTTAAATAAATATTTTCCATGATTGCTGGATCCAAAAAAACAGAATGATAGGACAGTGCCACTCTCAGTCTTAATATATAATTTGCCTGAATGCTTTTGACAGCATTAACTTTATATGAAGTACATATTAATTCTGCTTCTAGGATAACATGAAAAATCTTTTCAACAACTGAATTAAAGAAAAGCAAAATTTAAGAACGATAAAATTAATTGAATAGCTATAATACTTCATTTTTGTAAGCTTTCATCGAGACTACTAATTTATATTCTATAAAGGCACATCTTCAGTCACATTTATTCTCAGGAAAATAGTTGAGGAAGTACAGGTGACATTGTTTTTTTGTGTGAAAATGTGTTGAGATAAAATGTATTCTGAGAATATGTAAAAAATAATTTATACTGTTTGTTTGGTAAAGAAGTCCAACCAAAAATACAAAAGGTTTTTTTTGTGAAAATGTGTTGAGATAAAATGTATTCTGGGAATATGTAAAAAATAATTTATACTGTTTGTTTGGTAAAGAAGTCCAACCAAAAATACAAAACAAAACAATTAATAACATCAGGGGGAAAATTTCAAGCAGTTCTTAAATTTCTCATAGCAGCATTTAATGGTTAAAAATTGGTGGACAAAGGTTATTTTGTTGTATGTTTTTGTAAACAAAAACTTGAACAATAAGAAACTTTATTTTACCTATTTCAAACCATGAGCAGTCAAGCAAATTTTTTTAAAAAGGTTAACTTATGCAGTGACTATTTAATAAAATTAATGAAGTAAATTAAATAAAAATCTATGTCTTAGTTCATTTTGTGCTGCTCTAACTGAATACCACAGATCGGGTAATTTATAATGAACAGAAATTTATTGGGTCATAGTTCTTGAGGCTGGGAAGTCTAAGATTAAGGGGCCAGCATCTGTTGAGGGCCTTCCTGCTGCATTATCCCATAACGGAAGGGAAAAAAGAGAGTGAAAGAGAGAGAGCAAGAGGGGGCTAACCCATTCCTGTGATAACAAACCCACTCTTGTGGTAATGGTATTAGTCCATTCTCAAGGGCACAAACCTTATGACCTAAACACCTCTTAAAATTCCCACTTCTTAATACTGTTACAATAGCAATTAATTTCAAAATGAGTTTGGGAAGGGACAAACTGTAGCAATCTATAATCACAAAAATAAAAAAATATATCTCGTATTTTAATTGTCCATTAAACAATCAAATAAATGCATGGAAAGAAAAGATAAATTTAAGATAAATTAAGGAATAAGACATGTACTAGCTGTATTCGTCTGTTTTTGTGGTGCCATAACAGAATACCTGAGACTGAGTAATTTATAAAGAACAGAGGTTTATTTGGCTTATGATTCTGTGACAGCTGCATCTGGCTTGGGCCTCAGGGTGTTTCTACTCATGGCAGAAAGCGGCAGGCAACCCATGGGTACAAGCAGATCACGTGGTGAGAGGAATCAAAAGAGTTAGAGGGGTGGTGCCAGGGTCTTTTAAACAATCAGCTCTCATGGGAACTAATAGAGTGAGAACTCACTCACTACCCCCATCCCCTAGGGACAGCATTAATCTATTCATGATTGGTACACCCCCACGACTCAAACAACTCCCAACACTGCCACATTGGGGATCAGACTTTCACATGAGTTTGGGGGGGATAACATGTCCAAACTCTATCATTAACCATATTTGCTGATGACAATAAAATAAAATAGAAAATTAATAACTGCTAAAGGGTGGCTTTTTATCAAATTATTTTAATAAAAGTCACACAAAAGCTGATTCTTCAAAAGACCAATAGAATAGAGAAATATAAATATACAATAAATCTAAGAAAAAAGAAAACAAAATTGTAGTTATAAATGATATATAC